>NW_007730050.1:33966-42902 GCF_000696425.1 Galeopterus variegatus
CGCCCGCGTGCGTGTGTGTGTGTGTGTGTGTACACATGCACGTATGTTTAACTTGCAGGATGTATATAATTTTAGATATTCTGAATGAGTACATTTTGTAATGACAAATATGCCAACTATCTTGATTTGATCATCACAGATTGTACACAAATACTGATAGTCAACCGATAATCAACATAATCAATTTTCTTTCAATAGAAAATATCCTGGAAAATAATTGCTCTTGATTAGGACAAATGGCAGTGACTGTTTCCTATCTGCACTGCAAGCTGAAGGAGAAACACTATGGCTTCGATCACAGGACAGGTGTTTCAGATTACATACAAGGAGAAATTTCTCTTTCAGATGGATTGGATAAACCCTGGAATGCATTGCCAAGGGAAATTTTGAAGTCTTTTTCTCTGGAAGCTTTTAAAAATCGGATAGATGCTCATGTGCCTGAGAGGGTTAAGTGTAATCCTATCTGGAGATGGCATGACGGATTGGCTGCGGGGTGGGAATGGAGAGTCATCTCCTTTCCACTGAGATCTATGGGCGGAGCAGTTCATTTCAGTCCTCAGAGCATTTCAGCATTACTGATTATCTGATTTTAAAAGTCACTAATGTTCATTATTTAAAATTCAGAGAATATAGAAAGATATGAGAAAATAAGAATCGAACAAAACCTATAATGCAGAGGTAACCAAACATGATTTATAATATGTATTTTTTCCAGATTTTTTTTTGCAGAGACACAGATATAGCCTTCAAAAAATTGTACCATACATGGCACGCTTTTTGTAGTCTAGCTTTTGCACTTCAGATATAGTGGACTCCTTTCCATGTCAATAAATACTACTTTATGTTATTTTTGGTGGCTAGAAAATATCATGATATGCATATGGCACAATCTGTTTAACCAATTTTCTACTGTGGAGGGTTGGCTTGTTTTCCCCATAAATCCTCATACATATGTCCCTGTGGAGTTGTCTAATTATTTCTTAAGAATAAGTTCCTGAAAGTGAATTCAGAAATGGTTGCTGTGTTAGGGAATGCCTTTTTTAAATTTTGCAATCTATTGCTAGATTCCCCTCCAGAAAGGTCATATCAGTTTACATTATCAGCAATAATGTTTGAGAGAGTCTGTTTCCCCATTTTCTAAATAACACTGGCTACTGTCCATGTTCACTGGCTACTCTGAATGTTTTAATTTATACTTCTTTGAGTCCTAGAAAGGTTGAGGTTTTCAATCATTTGTACGTCTTTTGTTACTTGCCTTTTGTGTCCTTTGCCCATTTTTTATTGGACCTTGATACACACACACACATAACATTTACATGCATTTTCCAATCTGTCTTTTAACTGTACTGATTTCAGATATGTTGTGTAGAAGTTTGCTACACAGAATATTATTCTTTGGACTGCATTAGTTATAACTAGAATACAATGACCTTCTGGAATCTTGGGCATAACTGTGACACCTGCTTCTAAACCAGATGAATTCTCAAGGTCAAGTCAGCAAGCAGTAGAGGGCAGAGTATAGGTAGGTGGGTAAAGATGTGTAGACATGGCCAGTGCATATTTTATGGAATCAGACCAGGGTTCCCTGTCACTAAACAAAGTCAGAGCCACTGAGCTTGACAACTGGACTTGACCTGGGTCTTCAATACATGGAGTATGTAGTGGTGGGTAGAGGGAGAGATGAGGGACAGAGGGAAGATAGAGAAGATGATCCTTCCAGGCCAGTCCTTCAGTTTCCTCCATCTAAAAGTAGCAGCATCTTCCCCTCTTGGTACCCTCCCTTCCTTCCCCTCCCCCATACAAAGTGCATCTCCGAAGGCTCTGCTAACCAGGGCTATTGCTGATTCTCTCCTTTCCCTTCCTTCAGGCCAAGGAGAAAGGGGACATAAACACTTTTCATGCTTGGTGACTTAGGGCAAGGAAGACCCAACTGCCCATGGGCAGGTAGATAGAGAGGGGAAGGACCAGGGTACTTCCTCTGGGGCAGGGCTGCTTCTGGGGAGAAGGACCCAACCACAGGTGTAGGGAAATTGAATTTTGCATCATGCTTTGTCACAAAGATGGACAGAACCCAGACCAAATCCTCGCTCTTCTGACTATAGATTCTCTGCTCATCCCTTGTTACCATAGCTATTTAGGGTTGCACGTTTTGTGAGTTTTTGAGAATAGTGCTTATCTTGTTCATTTCACTTAGAGTAAAATACAGATTCCTTACCTGGCCTATAAGACCCTGTATGGTATCACCTCTGCTACCTCTTCTACCCCACTTTTTACCCCATTCCCTGGATCATTCTGGTTTTTCTTTGGACATGCCAAGTGCATGGTTGTCCCGGGGCCTTTGCACCTGCCTTTCCTCTCACTTGGAATGCCCTTCCCCCACACAGCCACATAGCTTATCCCCTCCTTCCTTCAGGTCTCTGCTTCAGTGTCACCTTCTCTGAGTGGCATGTGGAGGTCCTTGGCAGATAGCTTTATCCAGGATGTCTGTGAGGGTGGGTTTCTGAGCTGGACCCTAGGACTGGGGCAGGGCTGACTATAGGGAAGGAGAGGAACCCAAGCTCCAGCAGGGACCAGGACCAAGCAGCTCACCAGGGCAGGGAGTTGGCACAAGGGCCCAGGTGAGGATGCAGTAACTGGGATTGGATTTCCTTTACTCCTCTAAGTGCACCTGTCCACAGCTGAGCCAGCTCCACCCGCAGGCATCATCCTCCATCCCCAGCCTCCATTCTGTGTCTGCCTCCCTACCTGCTCCCATGCCCCTCTTTCCTCCACTTCCCCATTCTGCCCCCTTCCTTGTAAGATTCATATTCTTCTTCATCCCATACTAACTCTTGTTGGCCAGAGAAAAATTTCTCTTCCCTTCCAGGTATATTGTGGGCCTTGAAGTGCCCGACTCAGCCAAGCCCCCAACAGCACATCCACGGGATGCACCCCAGCCCTGGGAGCTGGCTGGGCAGAACAGTGTGGGACTTGGCCTCAGAAACAAGACCAGAGTTTAGTTACTAGAGCTGGACCTCAGATCAGAGCCAGGCTAGGAGCAAGCATCAGTTGATGCTGAGTTTAGAAGCTCAGAAATCTCTGCCTCTGGTGGGTGGGATTGTCCAAGAGCACAGGACAGTGTAGAGTTGAAGGCAGTGGTCAGATGGCTCCAGGTCCAGGTAGAGGAATGAGGTAACCAGGGATGCTGGTCATAATATTCACCAGCCAAGCATGGCCCTGGCCAATCCTAATCAATGCCCATGTGCCCTGGAGCAGGGTCTGGGAGGCTCCCTGTAGGGCCAGGTGTTACCCCTTTATACACTGGACTATGGGGAGGATTGAGGGTGGCCAGAGCAGTTGTGGGGGGAAATTGGGGCAGGAGGCTGCACCTGTTTACCAAGTGGCCCAGAAGTGTTTCCCTGTGTTAGCATCAGGTTCCGCTATTCCATATCAGCCCCGGCAGGGGAAGAAAGAGTCAGACAGGGACTATCACTCAGCTTCTCCTGAGGGTAGGAAGGGCTTCCTCTCAGAATGGGGAAGACCCCAGCATTGACAATCTCAAAGGGGCATTGTGGCTTGCCTGGCCCTATGACCAGGACTGATCATGAAGCATCTGCTGCTGGCCCATCCCCAGTGGCCAAGTTAGCTGCAGATGTACTGAGTATTAGAAGATCCACCAGGCTCAATTTTTCCAGAGTGCTCTTGGGCCAGGCTAATGAAAGGCTGGACCTTCTCCTTGGGAGCCTGTCAGTTGGTCAAGGAAGGATTTTTCAGAGAGCTGCAAATTCCCAAGCACGAAAACTCCCCAGATGTGAAATGTCTGTTTAGGGGATTAGGAAGGGAAGATAAGGAGAGAGAGGCTTATGCATTGCCCAATCTTCCAGGCTGCCACAGGCTTCTGCTCCCCCACCTGAAGAGGAAGAAGGCGGTATGAGAGAAGGATAGAGGAGGAGTTTATGCACACACACACCAGTTCGGTTATTTTTGCTAAAAATCTGGTCCATTCATCCACAGTTGAAAGGTCTAAAGCCAGTATTTACCTGAGGATCTTTTTAAAAATATCAGGCCCCATCCTTGACGAAATAAATAGAAGAATTTGATTGTCTTCTGTGTGCCAGGCATCGAGATAAAGACATTATGGGCACCAATGGTATGAACCAGTCAATATGACCAAAATGCTCAAACTAACGGTGTATGGCAGCTCTTTCAACAGGATATCACAGTGATTGCTTGAAAAGGGGAAAGTTCAATCAGTCAACCAG
Organism: Galeopterus variegatus; assembly: GCF_000696425.1. Classification (NCBI taxonomy): domain Eukaryota; kingdom Metazoa; phylum Chordata; class Mammalia; order Dermoptera; family Cynocephalidae; genus Galeopterus; species Galeopterus variegatus. The sequence continues at coordinate 38,208 of NW_007730050.1, forward strand.
GAGTTACACCTACACAATGCTAGGTAATCAGATTGCTCTACTTTTCCTGAATTGACACAGTTAAATTCATGTTGTTTTTGTACTAAATAGAGATAGTCACCTGATTGGGGAAGGTTGTTTCAATATAGATCCCTAGGCCCCCACCCCAGACCTCCAAGTTTTTTCTAAACAGTGGTTCACAACCCTGTCTGCACATTAGAATTATTTGGGGGAGCTGTTAAATTGCGCAGGCTGCACCCCAAACCAATTAAATTAGAATCTCTACATGGGAACAGGTAATCCAGACATCAATATTTTTTAAAGCTCCCCAGGTAGTTCCAACATGCAGCCAAGATTAAGAATCACTGAGTTAAGTTGCATGAGGGGAGGCAGACATGGGGATATTTTAAAAACTCCCAGTGGATTCGAATGGGTAGAAATTACAGGGCATGCCCTCTGAGCAGTTACCTATACAAAGGGTATGCGAATGTTCTTTCCAAGTTCCTGGAGCTGTGTCTGCAGTACTGATTCATGGTGAAGTTTCGCTCAGTGAAGAATTGCTATGGAGAAGCTACCAGTCCTGTGTCTGTTTATATTTCTGTGGAGGGACTTTTAATAGCCTCATGTTATGTCCACTGGTAGAGAGAGCCCTGCCCTCACCATTAGAAAGTAAAGTTAAAAACACAGGCTTAGCAATGACAAAGCTGAAGATCAGAAAATTATTTTTATTTATTTTTCTTGCTCCCCTCCCTGCTTTTGGTAAAGAGTTCCATCTTTCGTAGTGAGACCAAACACCCTGAGTTAAGTGCACCAGTCACGCTCTGCAAGAGAATATTCCACATCTGTGGCATTTCTAAGTCAAAAAGGACTAATACCCTTCTCCTTCATTATAACTCTTTTATTCATGCCAAGCTAAATAAATACCTTCTCTCTCTCTCTCTCTTTTTTGTTTTAGCCATGTGATTTAAACCTTTCCTGGTTGTAGATCTCTTTGAGAATTTGAAAGTCCCTAGCCCAATACCCCAGAAAAATTCACCAAAATATGAAAATCTGTATTCAATTTAAAAAATTCACAACCTTCCAACCCTCTCATGGACCTGAGTTAAGAATCTATGTGTAACAGCAGCTCACAGAGAGAAAAGCTGAGATTCCCACTAGATGCCTATACTCAACTCGTTTTATCTGTATACTAATCGTCCAGAACACTCCTTGGACTTGCCCACCTCCATTTACACAGCACTACAGGCTACCCAAAACAGGAGCAGAGTCTGCACAGGAGATGAGAATTTTCGACCTCCCCTATCTTAGCATGGAGGACAAGCTCCCATGGTAGACCAGGCAGTGGGGCAAGTCCCCTGGGCATGGAATGGCCTTCTCTTTCCCTTCGCTTCATTAGCTCTTCTTATTGAAGCACTACCTATTCAAGACCACCTCAAATATCACAACTTCCCAGAGGGTCTTCCCAACTCCTCACTGCACCGCCTGCCTTTCCTGCCTCTTGGAATGGGATGGCTCCCATTGTCTTGCCCTCTTTGCTGTAAGGTGAATACATTATAAGGAGAGATTGTCTTTTTTTGGATGCTCTGCAGTACCAACCTTACTACTTGGACTGTAGCAGAAGGTAATTTTATTCCTGTTGTTTAATTAGTAAACTTAGAAATGAAATGTGATGTGGCCAGTCACTGGTTCCATGCTCTTATAATCCATGTGCTGTAAGGAGGCATGTCCATTTAGCAGGAGATCTGCCCAGCAATTGAATGGTGGGGTTTATACAGACCTTTTCAGCTCAGCTGGCTACACTTGGAAACTACTGGCCAGAAACAGAAAAGAAGCATGAAATTTTAAAGACTCATTTGTGAGTGGACCATAGATGATTATGACTGATCACCTTGGCCACCAAGGTGGCCATTCTAGGAAGATCATCACACAGTCATTTCTGTTGAACAGCTTTAGGCCAATCAGTTGGGGGTGGGGTTGGGAGGTGGGGAAGGGTGTTGGTGAACCTGACATGCTAATGCGTGAGCTAATGTAGAACTGAACTGCAAACACCCAGAGCCATCTGTCTAAGGAGCCGTTGTTTCTGGGAGAGCATGAATCCTTTGGAAATAGCCACAGGATTTGGGAGCTGATTTTAAATGGAGGAATACCTAATACATACCCTAACTTGCCTAGCAACTTCTCCCTCTAACTTGTTTTGTCCACAATCCTTTGTCCCCTGACCCTGAGTGTATATAACTGGTCAGCTGAACCAGAAGGTTTCATGGGATGTAACCATCAAGACAATTTTATTTTTGTTTCCCACTGTCCTTTCAAACCCATTCTGTGGGGTTGCTTTCCCCTGTTCCTGGATAAAAACTCAGAGCAGTACCACAACATTTCTGGTCACTGTCAGATAACGATCTTCTAGTCACTTTGTCACAAGCAGTCTCAATTTAGACATGGATTTTTTCCACTCTCCCAATGGTCCAGGAAGAAGCAAAGGTTAGTGGTATTTTTCTTTGTGTGTGTGATATTTCTACTCCTCCTCAGGCTAGCTGGAGTTTCAGGACTCCATGTTCTGAACCTTCTGAGTTAAAGAAGGAGGAAGCCTGAAGGATAAGCAAGTTCATATATGATTGGTGTTGTCACAGACAGCATCACACTCTCTAGACCTTTCTCCTGCAAGTGCTTTCCTAGGTTCTCCCCACTGGATCTTTCCCTGACTGAGATACTATCTCTCCTTTGGCTGGCATCTCTTGATCCCCCTTTAGCATCTCCCCTTGGAATTATACCCCCTACCCTGAAATCCCACCCCCTTAGGCAGGATCTAGAAGCTGACATTCCTACTACAGTTTCTGCTTCTGATCCCCAGGACTCATGAACCTTTGACCTGCCAATAGAAAGTTACTTCCTAGATGCAGTGCCAACTCTGCTGCCACAGGCCATCAGCTTTTTCAGATGTAATCTGTCCTTTGGGTCCTTGCAGGAAACACATGTTAATTTTTTTTGAGTAGGGACTGTTAAAATGGGAGGCAGGAGGTGACGCAGGGAGCTGGCTCTTCCCAAAGATCACCCTCTTGATTCTTTGTTCTCCTTCCTCATTGTGAGTCTGGTAGTAATCTAGGTGCTGCTCAACCACCCGTTTGAAATATCTCCATGGTTGTCCATATCGCAACTCACGCCAACACTTAGTACCCATAATATCTTGGTGTCCCAGCTGAAACTTCCAACTTAACACTTGGTTTCCATGTTACAGCCTTGTTTCCTCATCCATAGCTGGTGAGACCAGCAGTGAGCTCCTGACCCACGGCCAGCCAATGTAGTAGTTGGCCAAAGACCTGTGGTTTAGGTGTTCCAGCTAAAATAAACGAGCAAGGATGATCAAATTTGAGTGAGCAACTTTGAACAAAGTAATACATTGCCACCAACCTGTGGCAGGAATTCAAGCCAAGGAGTCTCACTACAGAGTCAGGACTGGTGGCCTTGTCGGAGGAGGCAAGCCAGAGGAGGAAAAAAGCGAAACCAGTTGAGAGAGACAAAGATTAGATCAAAGGAACGCAGATGCAGGAGGAATCTGGGAGTAGGATGAAGGCTTCCCAGTTCCTGACTGCCCGAGGGTGGTCTGCCTGTGGTCATGCTGGGCTTGGCATCTGGCCCATCACCACCCATGAGCCTGCCTGTTGCATCTTCCCAGTCCATCCTCCTTCTTTGGGCTACACGAACAAGCTGCTGCTTCTTGCCACCCAACCTGTCTAACTAGAACAGGGGGCAACTGACATTCTGGATGTCTCAGGTAACAGAACCCTGAGCTTTATTTCTTCTGGGTCTCTCTCCTCCCCCGGCAGAGGAACTTAGTGCTGCAGCGGATCAGCTGCTCACCGTCAGCCAGACTGTCAAGTCAGCATAACACAGGCTGGGTTTTTCTTTGCGGTTTGAATGCCACCCTCCTGGAGCTGGGAAAGGATATTGGCTCACAGGAAATCCCACATCTTGTTTTTGTTGTTACTTACCAGGTTTGGGAAAACTTTGTTGTATTCAGCAAACAAGCAGCAATCTGCCAGCAAGTGTGGAAGAGTGGTTCTCAGCCCTGGCTGCAAATGTGAGACTCATCTGACAGCTTTGAAGACTATCCAGGCTGGGTCCCCCCAAGCCAATTATATCCAAAACTCTGAGGGTGCTGCATGGTACTTTTTCAGATCTCCCCCCATTATTTTAATGTGCAGCCAGGGTTGAGAATCACTGAACCAGGGGAAAGGAGGGAGCTGAAGATAAAGGAAACTAACATTTAGTGAATATCTACTGTGTGCTAGGCAGTTTACCTAATAGTAGCTGCTACTTAGTGAGTGCTCACTCAATTAAGTATTTGCCAGGGCTGCCATAACAAAGTACCACAGACTGGGTGGCTTAAACCACAGAAATTTATTTTCTCACAGACCTGGAGGCTAGCAGTTCCAGCACCTGCTAGGTGACCCCAGCCCATGGTCCCTGCTCTAGCCAGGCAGGACAACTGTGTTCACAGTCCCCACCAGGAGGTCCTACTCCTGGGCTCTGGCCACACCCACCCACCACCTCCTCTCGTTTCTTGTGGCAACTCCATTAGCTGCTCATCTCTGAGCACCTCACCTTCCCTTGCTTCCTCTTTCAGACCCCTCATAACTACATTTCCTGGAGGCTCAACCTAGTCTAAGATCAAGGTGTCAATGGGGTTGGTTTCTCCTGAAAAGACAATGGCCATCC
>NW_007730050.1:43388-62487 GCF_000696425.1 Galeopterus variegatus
TACTCCTGGGCTCTGGCCACACCCACCCACCACCTCCTCTCGTTTCTTGTGGCAACTCCATTAGCTGCTCATCTCTGAGCACCTCACCTTCCCTTGCTTCCTCTTTCAGACCCCTCATAACTACATTTCCTGGAGGCTCAACCTAGTCTAAGATCAAGGTGTCAATGGGGTTGGTTTCTCCTGAAAAGACAATGGCCATCCTCTCCCTGTGTCTTCACGTGGTCTTTCCTCTGTGTGTTTCTGTGTCCTAATCTTTCCTTATTAGGTCACTAGTCATATTGGATTAAGGCTCACCCATGTAGCCTCACTTAACCTTAGTCACCTCTTTAAAAGCTCTCTCTTCAAACTCTCTTCACACTTTGAGGTACCACAGGTTAGGACTTCAACATACGAGTCTAAGGGGGACACAATTCAACCCATAACACTTATGTGTAAGGCACTATCTTGAGAGTTTTATATCCACTGATAATTTAGTATTTATAACAGTCCTCTGAGATAGTATCTCCATGTTACGAATGAGGAAAATGAGGCACAGAGCAATCATAAAGCCAGTGAGTGATGTAGGTCAGTTCCAGATCGAGGCAGGACACATGCTCTGTGCTACTATGTTTTACGGCCTCACAGCAACCCTAGCCATGAGTGAGGGTCTGCCATGTTACACTGAGTGAACAACTGCCATGTTACACTGAGTGAAGAGAGTAACCCGGAAATCTTTTATCGCAACTGAGATTATTTCTTATTCACACTGTCTCTTCATTAAGGGATCATAAGGAGATGGGAGTGTCTGCCATGTTACACTGAGTGAACAGAGTAACCCAGAAATCTTTTATCGTAACTGAGATTATTTCTTATTCACACTGTCTCTTCATTAAGGGATCATAAGGAGATGGGAGTGGGTGAGGGGGAGGTGAATGCTCTTCTCCACAAAGTCACTCAGGGACCCAGGCTGAAAGAGCTTTCCCATCTTATAAACTGCAACATCTGGAAAAACATGACCTCAATCCCTTTGACCAGAAAAGAAAGAGATGCCAGCCAGAAGTGACACACGTGCCATTTCCACTCATCCTTCATTGGCTAGGACTCGTTGCATTACCCTCCCTAGCTGCAGGTGGCTGGGAGATGTAGAGGAGCAATGCAATACTTGGAGGTGTTAATGTCTTTGCCACACTCCATGAGGTGGCTGTTATTCCCGGTTCAAGAAGCAATCTCAGAGAGATTTGGAAATGTGCCTAAACAGATACAGAGTTTGAAGCTGAGCTTCACACTCAGGTGGTCTCACTTAAATTCTTGTGCATTTTCCACCTCATCAGTGACTGGCCATAAGCACCTGGAGGAGGTATTCTCCGCATCATTTACCATTTATTTATTCTGGAGGACATCTAGTAAATGCTAAACAATACTAAACATTATGCGACATTAGAAATTTCCAGGTTGTAAATATAGATAATTGTGCTACTTTTCATAAGGTGTGCTCGTTAAATCATCAGGTGAAGTACCCAGTGCCATCCTGGAAATAGAAAGAACCATGCTTGGTGCCTAAAAATAAAGGACTGATTCATTGTGGGCGGCTAATAATGCAGTTTCAAAAAAAGCAGACATCAAGTAGCATAACTCATGTGCATGTAAAAGACTACATTTACACTGTTAATGGCAGCTTTTTGCAGTTTCTGGAGCTCTGCCATTCCAAATTGCTCCAGGTACAAGGTTGACAGGTTGAAGGAAAGGTTTTTTTCCTCCTCACTCTATGATCAGCTGTGACTATGGTTGTTTATTAACTCGCAGCATGAGCAGGAGTAAGGAATTCACTAAACTGAAAACTCCACAGTTGCAACTGAGACTTGGCAAGTGCTGACATTTCTCAACTTACCCAATTGCTTTCGGTCTATTGTTTTAATAATTGCATCTTAAAATGTTGGTTATTTTCCAGATGGCCAGTGCTATGGTCTGAATGTGTGTCCCCCTCAAATTTATAAGTTGAAACATAATCACCAATGTGATGGTATTAGGACGTGAGGCCTTTGGGAAGTGATTAGATCATGAGGGCAGAGACTTCAAGAATGAGATTAGTACCCTTAAAAAAAAAATCCCAGAAAGCCAGCCTGCCCTTTCTACCATGTGAGGACTCAGCTAAAGGCATTATCTGTGAGAAAGTGGGACTTCACCAGACACTGAATCTGCCAGTGCCTTCATCTTGTACTTCCCAGCCTCCAGAACTGTGTGAAATAAATTTCTGTTGTTTCTAAGCCACTGTTTATGGTATTTTGTTAGAGCATCTGGTACAGACCAAGACAGCCAGCCATACTGATGGGAAGGAGAAGAGTGAACTGGGGTGGGTAGCCTCTACTGATGCTTGCCGTGGAGCTGCTTTGTCTGTGGTCCCCAGCAGTAGACCCACTGTTGGGCCACAGAGGCCCCCACAGGTGGGTGTTGTACCACCTCTGTCCTATACCTCCATGCAGTGCTCACTTGCAAATATTCCCCTTCCAGCCTAAATGCCGTGTTAGGAGTTATATCTGCATACATACTCTCAAGCCCATCCCAAACCTCCCTCTCTGACCTGGTGACAGTGCCCCAAGGAAAGTGTGCTTCCCTCAGAAAAGGACAAGAGCATCTGGGGCAGCATATTGGACAAAAAAAAAAAAATCAAACACTGATAAAAATAGCCAGCCTTAATTAGCTTTACCACATGCCAGGCACTCTTCTAAGCACTTTATATACTGACTTATTTAATCCTGCCAACAACTCTGTGAAGTAGGTACTACTATTATCCTCATTTAACAGACAAGGGAGCTTGAGACACAGAGAGGTTGAGAAACTTGCCCAGCATCTCGCCACTAAGAAGTAGCAGAACCAAGTTCTGGACATAGGCAGAATGGGTTGAGTCTGGGCTGTTAACCAATGAAGAAAATAAAAATTTAAAAAATGGCTTTGGGGCCGGCCCCGTGGCTCATTCGGGAGAGTGCAGTGCTGGGAGCGCCAAGGCTGCGGGTTCGGATCCCATATAGGGATGGCTGGTGTGCTCACTGGCTGAGCGTGGTGCAGACCACACCATGCCGAGGGTTGCGATCCCCTTACCAGTCCAAAAATAATTTTTTTAAAAAATAAATAAATAAAAATGGTTTTGGAGGGGAAAAAATACCACGATTGACAATAAGTACCCCATTAAATCCCTTATATTGTTGACTTCTATCGGGCCCAACTTGAGACTGGGGGGGTTACCTTCCCAGTGAGATCAGACCCAGATTCTGGCCATAGTTCCACAGGGTTTGGTTCCCAAAAGCAGCTGATCATTAGAAACACCTGGGGAACTCAAAAAGGCAGCTATTCAAGTTCTGCTCCTGAGCTACTCAACCAGCCTGGGCGCCCGGAAATATTATTTTGCATTAAACTCCCTCAGGTGTTTCCAATGGCCAGGCAGGTTTTGGAATCCTTGCCATAGCAATCAAAATGGAAAGAACAGGCCTGAGGTAAAGGACGTGGACCCAGGACAGATCATTCAGCAACACTTTTGTGCTCGGGCAGCATATTAAAAGCAAGCATCAAGGCTAGATTTGATAGAGAAAGTAGTCAGGGTTCAGAGTGGGAATGGGCAGCTGGGAAGAGACTGGTTATTGGTCTTTCCCAGGCATGTTGCCCCAGTGATGAGAGTGGGGTCCTTTGAGAAACACCTTTTTTTGTTTCTTTTTCTTTTCATATGACTAATACATGCCATTGCAGAGAATACTTATCAATAAAAAGGAGAAAACTAAAAGCATCCACATTCCTACCAACCAAGGTTATAGTGCTAAGGCTTGGGTGTACAGACCCACTTCCTGCAGGGTAAACTTCCTGTCTCTTTTTAGGACAAGGTGGTGGCACATCATTTTGCCATCTACCCACCTGTGGCCTCACTGAGTGAGGCACCAGCCAGGAACTTCACTTCTTCAGTGAGGTGGGGTTGCTAGAGCTTGAGGCCCAGGGTCTCCCTCTAACGAGAAGAGCAGGTCTGTAAAATCCAGAAAAGCCTGAGCAGTGAATGGGTTTGGTTTGGTGGAGCTGTGCCGCTGGTTGCCACAATTCTGCTCCATTAGCAGCACCACAGCCACTAGCACCAGCTCAGCGTCCCAGTGTCCAACCTGGGAGGAACTTTACAGACCACCTGGTGGTCATTTTATAAACAAGGAAACCAAAGCTTAGAAAGGTAAATGTCAAGATTAGCTGCCTATCATCCTTGGCTGTAAGTTCTAATATCCCTGAAACATAACTGTGGTCTGGCACAGGAATCAGCTGACTCCTAAGGGCATGATCAATGAATGGGCTACAGAAAAACAGATGGGCAAAGCTCAGTGGAGCTTGACTTTGTGTAAATCCTTTATGACTACTGGCTCACTTATTTGTATGACCTAACTGTGGCTTACTTGAGGAATTGTATCCAATAGGCCCAGCAATGTTTGCATTCCTACATTTTTTTCCCAACACCCCCACATACCTCTTCTTCCCTTTCTTACTATCTTCCCCTGCATGTGATTGTTAGGTTTTGTCAAGCCTGAGCTTGTAATTTTGGAGTATCTTAGTAAAAGCTATTTAATAGATTAACTTAGAAAAGATATTTGTGGTGCATTGCAGGGATTGGGAAACTTTTTCTGAAAGGTCAGATGGTAAATATTTTAGGTTTTGTAAGCCACGGTGTCTCTGTCACAACTACTCAACTACGCCATCGTCACACAAAGGCAGCCATAGACAGTATGTAAATAAATGAGTATGACTCTGTTCCAGTAAAACTTTACTTACAAAAAGAGGTAGCCAGCCTGCCAAACCGATGCTCTATTGAATAATCACAGCCTATCTAAAAGGTCTTCATTATTTGATGAGATGTCGGAAGAGAAATCACTGAATCTTTAGAGTGAGTGTATAGTCGTAGTCAGATCTATGCATCAAAAAAAGTTCACTTTGTTCTGAAAACTCTATTTCTTCTGCTTTTTAATGACTTCCAGAACAATGTTCTTGCCAAACATATGCATTAGTGATTCCATGTAAATATAGCCACAGTGTGGAATTATTTAAACTTGGACTATGCAGTATTCAGGTCTTCATCAAAAAAAGTTCACTTTGTTCTGAAAACTCTATTTCTTCTGCTTTTTAATGACTTCCAGAACAATGTTCTTGCCAAACATATGCATTAGTGACTCCATGTAAATATAGCCACAGTGTGGAATTATTTAAACTTGGACTATGCAGTATTCAGGTCTCTCTAAGACATTCAAGCAGATGAAGGATAGAATATCAACCACCAATGCTAAAATTTCCATCTGTATTTAAGCAGAAAATGCTCTCAAAGTAGCTAATTCTTTGTAGGAACATATCATGGTTGTTTTCTGCATCAGTTAGTTGTGAAAACAAACCACCCAAAGTTTAATGCCTTAAACAATTATCACTTACAGAGCTTTTGAGTCCGTGGATGGTCTGGGTGGTTCCTTTGGTCTAGGCCAGGCTCACATGATATAGACTGGGCTTGCTCAGGGCCTGCAGTCAGCCAGTGGGGTGGTTGGGGGCTGGAAGGTTGGAAGGCTGTCAGGGCAATGGCAGGTGGGGAGCAGGTGCTGGATCTCATGGTGTGCATTCAGGGGTCCACGAGAGTGACTGGAAGCACAAAAGGCCTTTGGAGGCACAGGATCATGACTGTGCACCAGCACTTCCACAGCAATCTGTTGGCCTAAGCAAGTCACATGACTAACTTATATTCAAAAAGTGGGGAAACAGAGAACCCTCATAATGGGAGGAGTGCAGTGCAACACTGCAAAGGCACAGATCCAGGGAGGCCTGAACAATCCAGGCCATTACTGCCATCAACCCACCAGAGTCCCTAACAGAATAGGTATAATCATTGTATTTTACAGATAGGGCAGAAAACCTTATTGTCAACATCATTCACATTGTTAGACGAAAACAGAACCAGCTGGATTGATACACATTTTCCCAGTGTGCAAGCCTGCTCTTGCTGTTGCATAAATCCAAGCCACGTCTCAGGTTTTATTTCTGTCCACCTCACAGACCTGTCTGAATTCCAACATTTTTCCTAGTGCATGCTATTGTGCTCTGCCGTAGGAAAGCTCTGGATATGAACATTCAAAACTGTCAAAAGAGAAATTAGGATGTGATTCTTTGATTGACAAGAATTCTTTTAATTTTTAACAGAAGGTTTTATTATGAAGTTCCTTGAAATAGTGAGTTCTCTACACCATGTAATTTACTTGGTACAAATTTGACATGAAAATTTTCTGGGCATTCCTATCACGTGAAACATGACACATCATATTTCTCTTGGGACTCCACATTTTAAGAGAATCCTCTTAATTTTGGTTTTCCCCAGGTATGTCTATATGAAAAGGCCCAATCTGCAACAATAGTACCTCTTTTTTTTTCTTTTCTACCTTGGTCAATCCACATTGAGGCTGGGGGAAAAGCACTGGTTAGAGGTTCAACAGCTTTGTGTTCGAGCCTCAGCCCCGCTAGGTGGCCTGGAACTAGAGAGAGCAGCGCTTTTCTACCTTGGTCAATCCACATTGAGGCTGGGGGAAAAGCACTGGTCAGAGATTCAACAGCTTTGTGTTCGAGCCTCAGCCCCGCTAGGTGGCCTGGAACTAGAGAGAGCAGCGGGCTTGGAGCCAGCTGAGGAGATCTGGGTTTGGATCTCATCAACGGATATTTTCTTTGTTACAACACATCATTTAACGCTTCTTGGCTTCAGTTCACTAGGGTAAATACTGATAGTGTCTAACTACATGATTCTATTCATTCACTGTGTGAGTTCTCTGGGTCTCAGTTTCCTTATCTGTAAAGTAGGGCTAATGGTACCAACCTTACCAATTTCACTGGATGGGTAAGGATCACTGAATTTCAGGCACCTCATATGCATGGCTTTTCCTTAATAACTATTCTTTTAAACCTAATTTTGTATTCATAATTTTTATTTCTTTTTCTTAAGGAAGGTCCACAAAACCTGAATATACCTTCAGAGATAATATATAAAGAAGTACTTTATTAGGGCTCTGTAGCTTAGAATTGGGAAACCAGTTCCTTCATTTAAGGTTTTCACCTCTAACTAAAGGTAAATACTTCTGGAAGAAGTGGCAAGCAAGGTGTTACCCTTCATTCACACCTTAGTGAGTGACTTAAAGCTCTTCCTGAGAGCATTTCCTAACAGATAAGGAAAGAGGAGAAAGCAGAAGTGAGAGACAGTAGAGTGAGTGGGAGATAACTTAGAAAGAGAAAGTAGGGTGATATTCACGGTAAGACACAGGCAATGACCAAACAGAAAGGACGTCAGCCATGGTTCTGGAATAGGGTTCTGGATGCCTTTAGCTACAGGATCCTAGGAAAGGTCCAGAGATATTAGGGGAAGGGTTAGAAAGTCATTCACCAAAATGCTGAAAAGCATTTACTCTGGGTGACATAAATATTTTAATTTTTTGTGCATACTTTTATTTTCCTCCAATTATGAAGTAGATATAAATTTTCTGTATCAGAATTTTAAAAATATTTTGTAAAGATTCTACATTTTAAAGCAAAGAGCACAGAGAAAAAACCTCACACTATTGGACCAAAGCCAGACTGAGTTACTTAGGGCTTGGATAATGTTTCAGATGAAGGCCTTTTCTACTGGGTGCTTTTATATTTCCAGAAAAACACACCTATTTGAAAGAAGCATTTTCTTCCTTGAAGCTGATTCGGGCTAAATAAAATGTTTTAAAGCTAAGTAAAATTGAGTCTAGTGTTCTTATAGACACTACTAAGAGACCACTAGGGTAGAAACCTTCGCCAGGGTTTATTCAATTTAACTCGATTCAATTCTATAACCATTATTTGTTGAGTGCCAGTGTGTGGGAGGTGTCAAGATGAGTAAGACTTGATCCCAACCCTCAAGATGCTCAAAGCCAAGTGAATGAGGCAGGTGCAAAGACAAGAGCCCTCAAGCTGTCTGTGGTAAGTGCTCTGGCCCTGTTCACTCCTGCCCCTCCAACCTAACGGTCTTAACCCCAGAGACACAGAGAATTTTGGATAGCACTTCATATGCAAGGCGACTTCTCTGTATAGTTATTCATCTATCATCACCACCAACACAGATGGAATTTTAGCCGGTCTTAACCCCAGAGACACAGAGAATTTTGGATAGCACTTCATATGTAAGGCGACTTCTCTGTATAGTTATTCATCTATCATCACCACCAACACAGATGGAATTTTAGCTCATTCCATACCCTGGATTTTAAAACTTTGGTCCCATTCTCTGGCTTTCCCGTGGAGACCTCATCCCTAAGTAGGCTGGAATATTACTTTGTCCCCGTCAAACCCGTCAACCTTTCCTGCTTTGCTTCCACCAGATTCCGGTCTCACAAACGTCACACTTCCTCCTAACAAAAAGGGAGTGAAATTCAAAATGCCTGTACAGTAGTCCCGCCGTATCTGTGGGGGATACGTTCCAAGATCCCCAGTGTCAGAAACTGCGGATAGTAGCAACCCTAGATACACTATGTTTTTCCTTATGCATCTATACATATGATGAAGTTTAACTTACAAATGAGGCAAAGTAAGAGATTAACAACAATAACTAATAATAAAATAATTATAACAATATGCTAGCATCGCTCCTCTTTTGCTGTAGGGCCATTATTAAGTAAACTAAGGGTGACTTGAACACAGGCATGCAGTGCCATGACAGACAGTCGATCTGATAACTGAGACAGCTACTCAGTGTCTTCACAGGTGGTGTAGACAACGTGGATAAGCTGGACAAAGGGGTGATTCACTCCTGGGTGGGATGGAGCAGGGCTGCATGAGATTTCATCATGCTACTCAGAAAGGCCTGCAATTCAAAACGTCCGAATTATTTCTAGAATTTTCCATTTGATATTTTCAGACCATGGTTGACCGCATGGAAACCATGAATAAGGGGAGACTTACTGTATGTGATTTACCCCAGTTTCTCCTAATTGCCCCCAACATTAACTGCCCTATTCTCCTTTGCTCGTCCTTCTGATGAGTTCCAGGCAATAGAGGCACAGAGCATGGAGGGAGTGGAGAAGAGGTGAATTCCAGTTGGCATGGGTTATCTGAGAAGGCTTCCTGGAGGAGATGCTGTTTAATTTGGGCCTGGGGAGGTGGGTATGATTTCAGAAGGTAAGGATGATGCTTTCTGGTAGCGGGGTCTCTGTAAGGAAAAAGCCAGAGATGGGCAAATGGAAGGCGGGTTTGAGGAAGGCAAAGAGTCTGCTCTGGGATAATTGCACTGCTCTTGGAGGAGTGCGGCTCACGGAGGGAATTAAAAGAGGAGAAATGATTGGCAGCTATTCTGCACAGGGCTTGCAAGCCAACTTGCTTGCCAGCCTAAGGAGTTTTAAATTTATTCTTTGTGCAAAGAAGATAACCCTAAAATATAGTTGAGGGCGGAACATCCATGGAATTATGTGTGTTGAAAGCGAGCACAGAATCCCTCTCTGAAAACCTTTGCACACAAGCCTTTATTCTTAGATTCTCTCCATAAACCAGCTTGCTTAAAATGAGGCTTAGCAGGTGATGCTCATATAGAAAAACTTCATAATCAGCCCCCAGAGACCTGCAAAGGTATATGCTCCCAGAGTAGAGAGTTATTTCCTCTTTTGCTCTATAAAGAAATACTTACTGAGTCTAGGCAGATCTGCAGGAGTGCACTGGTAAGCCTCAAGGCATCAAAACTTCACGAAAAATCACTCCATGTGTAATTTAAACACATGAACTCAGGAGTCTGCACCAAGCAAAAGAAACATGTTGTGAAAAGTAGATTTCCTATCATTTTGTTGTGAAAAAGTCCATTTATTTACTCTCTTCAACTCCATCACAGGACTGAGGAAGTCACATTCAGCTCAAAATGAGGCAAAAATGTGAATTCTTCTCAGGGAAGAAACGCATTAGAGAAATAATCCCTCCAGAGTCGTTCTGAAAATTGCCTTTGCTGATCTATGATGGAAAAAACAAAGTGCATTTGATGAATCCAGCCACATAAAATCCTGGAAAATTATCTGAGTTTAAAACAATTTCAAAGCAGAGCTTAAAAGCATTTAGCTGGTTTTTGTGAGTCAGGAGAAAGATACCACATGCACATACATACCACAGCAATTTCTGTCTTAATGGTGTCTCTCCTTATAAGATAGTGCCTCTAACCTAGGGTAGTATTGTTTATTGTTCATTCCCTACAGGCAGAAGGAAGGGGAGGGCTTGTGAGGCACGAATTTTAAAACAGACTTTAGAAGTGGAAGAAATCATATGGTCTTTTTTACTGGGAGGAATCTGGGTCCCTTCTGTTGGTTATTGTTGAAAAAGCCAAAGCATCGAGTCTTGTGGTGGGAGTTAATCTGGAATTTTTACGGATACATCTTACACATGGAACAAGGACATCTGAAATATATTTGGGGGGCATGTGCCCAGGGGAATAAGCAAAATTCTTACCATTTTTTAACCTTTATCTGCTAGGTGATCTCTGTTCTTAGAACAAGCCAGGAGAGGCTGGAACTGAGAGGATAATCACTTGCCACCTCTCTGCAATCCCCTGAACTTCCCATTGCGAGGCCTGACCAGGGCATTATACAGATCTTGCGCCCATCAGCTGCGGACTTCATGGAATCCAGAGGTGGTAGACTCTGGGCATCTGTCTCCATGGATGGGGGTCAGGTGGCAAGGCTGACATGCTCACTGTCTTTATAGAATCGATCTCAGCAATGGCTGCTGCAGCATAGCAGGTGGTTGAGGGCATGGGAGACAGATGATACAAAAAGCATCAGAGGAGGCTTCTAAGGTGGGTCTGGTACAGGAAGGAGCCAAAGCTGAGTACACTGGATTATTAGAGAGACCTGTACTTCTGGCCAGATTACATGACAATCTTAGGCAGGACAGAAAACTGCTCATTATTTTTCTTCGAGTTGATTGGGTTCTGGGTACATCATCACATTTGAGCACTTATGCAGGGACTGTAATCCAAGTATAAAGGTAGGAAATTATCTTTAAGGCCTTGCTCAATGTCCTCTCTTGTTGTAATGCTACACCATCAATATGTCTATGTACCAGGTTCTATCATGCTCTTCTTCAGCCCAGGAAAGGAGCCCAAATCAAAGCAGACCTAAAATTGTAATCCAAGTATAAAGGTAGGAAATTATCTTTAAGGCCTTGCTCAATGTCCTCTCTTGTTGTAATGCTACACCATCAATATGTCTATGTCCCAGGTTCTATCATGCTCTTCTTCAGCCCAGGAAAGGAGCCCAAATCAAAGCAGACCTAAAAGGTTGTTCCAGCATCTGCTTCATCACTGGATTGTAACTGAGTATTTACTAAGTACCAGGCTCTGTAAGAGAAGTACATACAAGGAGAAGGGCACACAGAGCCTGCTTGTCGAGCCCTGAAAACTTCGCAGAGGGGAGACCCTCTCTGCCTGGTTGACTCACATGGAGGAGGGCCCAGGGCTTCCTCTCAGGACCCGCATCATCTGCTCCTTGAGTGGACCTCACTCCCATCGAGTCCTTGCTCAATTGTCACCTTCTCAAGGAGGCCTACCCTGAGCATCCTATTTTTAAATTGTAGTATCCCTAGTTCCCTTAACCTACTCTACTTTTTTCTTTATTTCTATCATGCTTCTGCTAACATACCACATAGTTTACTTAGTGTTATGACTGTTAATTATGAAAAGTATCTTCCCTAAAGAATGTCAACTGCATGAGACAGAGATTTTTGCCTGTTCGGCTCACTACTTTGTTCACTGATGTACCTCAGTCCCCTATTTGTAACTGATAGAATAACCATAAGTGCAGACCTGGGTGCCCTGGACCCCCGAGTTAAGCTAGATCAGGACTGGCTTGGCCTCCCACTTGAGCAGGCTGCTGGATTGCACCTGAGCAATCTCTGTTCTGCAGCTCAGACCACCGCTTTCTTCTCCTAATTTTATGAAAGAATATTGGTTATTTGTGAGCAGCTAATAGTCGGGTCTGGGGCTAAATCTTTTAAAGCTCTGTTTCTAGGTTGGGAACAGAAACTATTTCTCATTTCTGTCTTATCTCTGATCACAGTGCCTGGGATTTCATAGGTGCCCAGTTAATTGATTGAAATGAAATTTAATTGACAATGAAACTGAGTCTCTTCTTTCCCAAACATAGAGTCCTGTATTGCACATTGATTTTATCACCCAATATTCAGCTCTATCAGTGTGTCTTGAAGCACAGCCACGTGCAGCTAAAGGCTTGTTTGGTGTACATGTGGGGGCGGTAGTGATGCTTGTTCCTCAGCTCCAGTTTGCGCCACAGCTTCTCCCTCTTCTGTTCCTAAAATTCCTCCCTAATGAGTTGCCCAAGTCCTTGCAGATGTCTGTTCTCCTTGCTCTCCTTGCCTGTCATCTCTGAGTCACCCTGGATTTAATCATGTCCCTCCTTGCTGATTGGATCCCAGATCTCCACTATCAGAAACATTATTTGCATCTCTCAGCTCCTTTTTAGGTTACCCAGGATAAGCAAGGGGAGGAAGTAAAAATAGGGCATAAAGGCCTAGAGATGCCTGAACAAACTTGAATGGCCTTATTGGGCCAAGAGTCAAGTCTTTCTGATTTGCGCTTGATGGTGGGTTCCATCTCCAAGAGCCAGCAGCCTGCAACCAGGCAAGGTGAGGCGTCGCAGCAGGAATTCTTTACAGGCGTTTCCTTTCTGCAAGGCTGACTGCAGATGTTTCCAGCCATGTTTTTCTCTCTTGTCTGGGGCTTCTAGGAAATGTGCAGAAAGTGGTGGAACTGCACAGGATCTCTCTGTGGCTGTCAAGTGAGAGTTTGTGCACAGGGAAGAAGCCTTCTTGCCAGGCTAACTCTATCCTCTGCAGCCCAGCAAGGGCCATGGGGGGAGGGTACCTGGTGTTCGTCAGTCCTTTGTCCATTTTTATAACCAAGACAGGACCTTGAAAAGGAATACCATTCCCTCATGCTGCTATGTCTCTGGGAAAATATCATTACAGCTAGAGTGCCAGATCAGATGCGGTTGAGTCAGAGTGGTAGGGCAGAGAAGGGAATCCAGGTCGTTTCAGTGGGAGAACACTCCCCTGATCCTGGGATTTTCTTGCTTCAGGATTTTGACTGCTGTGACCATCAATGCGCACTGGTTATTTGGAGAGTAGACAGCTTTGGGGCCCAGATTCTTATATTAGCTCCTAGCAAGTAACCAATGTCTTTTGAGAGAATGAGGAGAAGAAAGTTATGTGGGGAAAGGAGCAGGGTACCTGTTCAAATTCTGCGTCCTCTGCCTTTTTCTCCAGTTTGCTGTCTTGCCAGGGCATTGCCCATGCTTCTGCCATGCAGCTCACCCCCGTCCCCATCCTGCTTGTACACTTTCTCTAACCCCAGCAAAACGGGATAGAAAGTGGTCGTAAATTCCAGTTGGAGTTTCAGCAAGAACATGTGAGGCTGTCATTGCCTTCAGCTTCTGAGTCACCAAAAGACAAGGGAAGTCAGTTCCCCACCACCCACTCTGATGCTGCCCCAGTGCCACTTTTCCTCATACCCAAATATGGCTGTGGCAGGGTTGACCCACTGGCAGCCTGAGGCTGGGATTCCTCGGAGAATCCCCCACCACTGGGCAGTCACCCTTTGCCTCAACGAAGGCCAAGATCATCAGGGCGGGGGGAGCAGGAATAGATGGGTTGATAGAGCTATCTAATTCTTGCTGGGGCCACAGTT
Organism: Galeopterus variegatus; assembly: GCF_000696425.1. Lineage (NCBI taxonomy): Eukaryota > Metazoa > Chordata > Mammalia > Dermoptera > Cynocephalidae > Galeopterus > Galeopterus variegatus. The sequence continues at coordinate 57,103 of NW_007730050.1, forward strand.
CAATTTAGCATGCCAATTATAAAAGCCAGTGTTCTCTTACTGAGAACAAGGGACAGGTTAAAAATGAAAAGAAAAGAAAAAGAAAAAAATGAACCCTGGATGTTTCCAATGATGTTTGGCTTTCCATTGTGTCTGAGATGGGGATATTTAACTCTACGTCATGCGCTGGATATTGACCTGTGATTTGATCTGGTTTCTTTGGGTTGGAATTAATTTTTAAAATATTTTATATGACAGCATTAGTAGAGACTCCCACCTATGGGCATAATTGTAAGTTACAAGTGCCTGCTGTGTCTGGGAAGTCAATAAAACCAATGCTAACCCAAGCTTTGCTGTTTACTAATATTGTCTATCTGTGTATCATGACACTTTCTAAATATTTGTTGTGGCTCCTATGAACTATATATTGAGCCCACAATAGGTAGAAATTACAGCTAAATACTTTTCTTCCTTGTTATTGCCCTGAACTGATTTCAATTCTTGGCCAAGAGGCATATTCAATGGGATTTGCTATTTGTCTCCTACTAGCTCTTTAAAAAGCATTGGCTTCCCGGGGAATAGTGTTTGGCAATATCACCTGTTTGGAAATGTGTGCTCATGCACTCCAGGTAGTGACTCTTCCTTCATGCAAACATTTTTGATAATACCGTCGGCTAACCAACTGAGCTAACCGGCCAGCCCCCATGCAAACATTTTTTTTAAAGTTGATTGAAAATGCAGAGGCCAACTGACCAGTATTCCTAGTATGCTTTCTGAAATGGCCAGCTTTATACCAGAGAGTGTCCTGCATAGCCTGAGAAGGATTAGGGAGAACAAGTGCTATTTCATTTGTTTGCTTCCCCTTTGATGGATTTCCCTTGACTACGATCCTTTGCATTGATGTCTTAGAGAAGAAACATTGAAGGATGAATGAAATATCAGTTCATTCCATGATGCCATTTATTGACATCCTGGCCGGCCTCAATCTTTCCCTGGGGAACTCTCTACAGCGGAGCACATTTGATGGAAAATATAAACGGTGTGGCCGTAACAGTCCAACAAAGGTAATCACAGGTCCTGGGGTTGCCACAGAGGATGTCAATCTGAGAATCAACAGAAGAGGATAGACTCTTGTTCTCCTTCTCTGTGCCATGCTCTGTGAGCTTGGGAAAGTTTGTAATGACTGGGATAATGTTCTGTCATTGGAGCATTATCCACATGCTGAAAATCACCCTGGATAGAAGAGGTGAGTTCAGACCCTCTCTTAATCAGTTATCAGTTTATAGCTTTCACTCCTATGTCATAAAATAATGATAATCATTGTCACTTGCTGAAAACACTTGAAAACCTTTGAGGTGACATTCGAATGTAATCCATTATTATCACTATGCCAGCATGCCCTATTATGCCCTCTTTCTTCCCTACTTTAAATAGTGCAGCAGTCTCTTCAGTAGGAACTTATAATTTCCTGAGTTATCTGGCTTCCTGCTTCCCCTCCCCCGCCTGTTAGAGAGTAATCTTCTGAGAGCCACAGGAAACCGCTTCAGCTCCCTCTTTGAGAGATAAAAAGCCAAGGGAACAACTGATTTTACTGAGGAGAGTGGAAAGATTTTCCACTCTAACAAATCTAGGTTTGTAACCTGCTTAATAACCCCCTCAAGATAAATCCCAGCAGGGGTAATTAGGTAAAATCAATAATAACATTCTTCACTGAACATCCAAAACTATATGAAATCTTGTGTAATTTAAAAAATATCTTACCTAATGATTACATTATTAATAAAATAATATAAATTAAAATATTATGCTCCTTTATTATTGCTCACTCTGGTAAATAAACCATTCCATTGCAGCCCTAATGTTGGCACAGTAATAAAATTGAAGCTTCCTCATTTCATCATGTTGAATTTGATAAGTGATAGGAGTTTCATGGTCCTGCCCTAGGACACACAAGTCTTGCAGTAGCAGATAATTTAGGTGAGGCAGTAACCTTGACTTGCAAGGGTTAGACAACCCAGAAGGAAGCACAGGTCAGGTATTGCAGGAAGGTCACACATGTCTTGGTAATTACAGATCTTTACGTGATTAAGATCAGATCAAGGACTTGAGTCATAGTAAGCCTAGAACATGGAGTCCTAGATTTAGAGCTAGAAGGCACTGTAGAGATAATCTAAACTCTCACTTCTCAAAAGTGCGGTCTGAGGGTGGGCAGCATCTCCTGGGAGCTGGTTAGAAATGCAGAATCTCAGTCTCCGTCCCCAGACTCCTGAATCAGAGTCTGCATGTAACAAAGTCCCCAGGAAACTGGAAGGCACTTTAAAGTTTTAGACACACTGGTATAACCCATTCCTCTTGTTTTACAGATGAACAAATTAAGTCACAGCAAGTCTAAATGACCTATTCAAGAGCATACAGGTTACTGGCTATAATCCTTTATTATGAGAGCAGGAGCCATCCTATCTCATAATCTGGTTCTTAGATCTGTGAACTTGAGTAGCAGTGAGTTATGGGCCTCGACCCAAAGTCAAAGGTGGGTCCTCCCAATGAAATGTACAGTAGTGCCATTAAGCAATGATGATTCAAGTCAGTTTTCATGCTTGGTTAAAATAAAATTTCTACAGTAATTGTATAAATGGGTTAGTTTTCATCAAAGTATCAGAAGTCTTTTCATTGCAGTTCATTCTAATTATAGGTAGAGTAGCTGGATGCCTTGGAAACAGAAACCATTAAAATGATATCAAAGAGGAAGGTGGCTTTGTACGCACAGTATGTGGTGATGCAGCTCAGTGTTGAGACGGGGCCCACCTTGGAGCCTCTGTTCTCGCTGCTCCCTCTGCCTGCCTAGGATGCTTCCCCTCTGACTCTCCACATCTCACCACCCGAGTCTCATCCTTGGAGAAGCATTTCTTGGTCACTCTATTGAGAGTCAGCTTCTCTCTGTATCCCATTGCTCTCAGTCATTCTCTATCCCTATTAACTTGTATTATTTTATTTATTGCAATTATCAAATGTAGATCACCACCCGAGTCTCATCCTTGGAGAAGCATTTCTTGGTCACTCTATTGAGAGTCAGCTTCTCTCTGTATCCCATTGCCCTCAGTCATTCTCTATCCCTATTAACTTGTATTATTTTATTTATTGCAATTATCAAATGTAGTTATTCACATTAACAATTTATTGTCTGTCTTCCCTCCCAAAGCATGCACACTTGATGAGAGCAGAGACTTTGCCTTGCTGTACACTGCTGCGTTCCTAGTGACTGAAAACAGTGCTTGACACACAGTAGGAGCTCAATAATTGTTTGCTCAATGAATAAGTACTTTAGAATGAAGTTCGTCATGCTCATAGCTAGGATAATAATAAGAGCTAACACTCATCGACTTCTACAAAGTGCTGGCCACTGTGCTACATGCTTTATGTACCTCATCTTAATTTTAATTTTTTACTATTAACATTTTAAAAAGCAAGCACTAGTGAGAAGTACAGTGGCTCATATAGGATGTGAGGCAGTGCTGTGGACTTTGACTATCCAGCCAAGGAGTCTTAGTTGATTCAAAAAGCAATAGGATGCTCAATATCAATAATTATTAGGGTAATGCAAATCAAAGATACTACTTCATACCCAATAGGATGGTTATTATTGTAAAAACAGAAAATAACTAATGTTGGCAAGAATGTGGAAAAATGGTAACGCTTATGGATTGCTGGTGGGAATGTGAAATGGTACAGCCACTGTGGAAAACAGTATGGCAGGCAGTTCCTCAAAAAATTAAACATAGAACTACTATATGATCCAGCAATTCCACTACTGAGTATATTCCCAAAAGAATTGAAAGCAGGAACTGAAACAGATATTTGTATACCGATGTTCATAGCAGCATTATTCACAATAGCCGAAAGGTGGAACAACCTTAAAGCTCATTAACAGATGAATGGATAAACAGAATGTGGTACAGACATAAAATGGAATGTTATTCATCCTTAAAAAGGAATGAATACATATATACAACATGGATGACACTTGAAGATATTATGCTAAGTGACATAAGTCAGACACAAAGGGACAAATATAGTATGATCCCACTTATGTCACCTACCTAGAGTAGTCAGATTCATAGAGACAAAAAGTAGATTACAGGTTACCAGGGGCTGGAGGGAGGAAGGAATGGAGAGTTATGGTTTACTGAGTGTAGAGTTTCAATTTGGGAAGATATAAAGTTCTGAAGATGGTTGTTGGTGGTCGCACAACAATGTGAATGTACTTAATGCCACTGAAGTGCATATCTAAAAATATTATGTTTTATGTTATGTGTATTTTATCACAATTAAAAAAAAAGCAGTAGGTAGACTTTGCGCCTTCACCCACCAGCAAAGATATGAAAATTTGATTAGAGAAGTAGTATAGCAGTAGTGCACAGACTTAAAGTATGCTTTCCAACCCCCACCCCCAGTTTTGTATGTTATTTATAGAGATCTTTTCATCAATATTGGTCATAACACTGGTTGCGGTAAGCAAAATTTGCACTGAGAAGTAGGCTGAATGACCCAAGTACACAAAGAATTTTTATAAATTTTCTCTTCAGTTTCAATCTGTTTTAAGGGTGAGGACTTACGGATGATATTTTAATAAGGTGCATAGCACTTAATATGCCAAAATATCACAAATATTTTCTACAGACACATGAGATGAACAAGTTTATCTAACAGCCAGTCTAACTCTGGAATAATGAAAAGGGGATTAGATCTGAAATTAGAAGACCTGAGTTTGAATCCCGTGTTTGCAAAAAACTAATATGCAAATATATATTGTTATTATTATTATTATTACAAATCACCTGTACCTTGTTTTCATTTATTCTTTATAGCAGCCCTGTTCATTATTCACATGTTACAGGTGGAGAAACTGGAGCTGAGAGAGATTAATTAACATGAGGAATAGTTACAAACTGGTATAGAAATTGAACCAAAACTGCCTTCTCTAACACTAGAGTTGTCTGGGTTCCATCAGAGTTGTCTGGGTTCCATCATTGCTGCTAAAGGCAGGCAATTATATACATGAGTTTCCAGAAGACATGATCAGAATGTTCTAGTTCCCCAGGTTATTGATTTTAGGGCAGAAATGAGAGTGAAGTATTATGCCAATACATAGGTCGTACCATACTATTCATTTTTTTGCTTATTTTTCTTGTTTAGCTTGCAATTTTTTAGAGGTTGTCATATCATGATGGTTTCAGTTCACTGATTCTCACAGAACACTGAGAGATGGGTGGAATAGATGGATTTAACACTATTTTATAGATGATTGAGATACAGTGAAACCCTGACTTGTCAAAGGTCACACAGTCAATTTGCTGGTGGATGACTGAGACTATAACACAGGATCCTATCTCTGGGTTGCTGATTTTC
>NW_007730050.1:62958-85874 GCF_000696425.1 Galeopterus variegatus
CTATATTAGTTCACAGGTCTGATCAGAACATAGACCTAGGCTGAGCACCATGAAAATAAAACCAAGCTATTGTGTGCTAGTATCTCACATACACAAGTTGTAGGTGAAAGCAACAATTTTTAAGAAAAAGTTTCTGGAGAAAAACTCAAAATCCAAAATATAGTCTTTACTAACTTGATTATTTTCTGCAAATTGGAATAAGACCATTGCTAACTGAATTTTAGAATTAGAACAGTTCAGACATGCAGATTAAAATGTTACTGCTTTTGCTTCTGTAATTTCTCCTTGGCCAGCCAGCATTTTTGTGAGTCAGTCACGCTTAAAAGGAAAATCTAACCCTTTTGAAAAGCAAACATTCCCAAGAGATTAATTAATATCTATTAGGAGCAAATTGCATCTCTTTCCACAGTTGATTCTGTCTCTTTATTCCCACTCCCCAAACACAAACGCCTAATGCACACAATTGAACCTTATCTTCCAACTTTATTCATTCAACCAACAAATATTTACTGAGCACTTAACATGCACAAGCACTGTTCTGGATTCTTGGGATATGTTAGTGAACAATCGATGAAAATTCCTATCCTCTAGAAGCTTACATTTTAGCAACTTTGTAGGTAATTTACTATTCAGATTTTTTTTTTTTTTTTTTTTTTGCAGCTGGCCAGTATGGGGATCCACACCCTTGACCTTGATGTCATAACACCACACTCTAACCAACTGAGCTACCCAGCCAACCACTATTCAAATATTAATGGCATTAAATATGTTAATTACTAAGGCAAGTGGAGTCCATTACAGTATTCTGATGTACTACTGGTATCTAACCACAGCCTTTCAATCACCATATCTGCTAGCAAATAATCTGAGTAAGGAATATGAAGAAGAAATATTCTTATAAACCCAACATGTGCTTTGAATTCTCCTGACGTTTGAGTTCTACCTCCGATGGGATAGCTGGGAGCCTGATAGAAGTTACCAGATGGTAGCCCTTAACCAAATTATCTTTCTGTAGTTGGAGCAAAGGGTTAAGGTTAGATGAGAGTCAGAGAAGTGTCTCCTTCATAGCAGTCAATTCTAAAGAAATTTTTCCTTCCCCATCCTACTCCAAGCATTACAGTAGCATTCATTGCTTGTGAATTTCTGACATACATTTCGTTTTTCTGCACAGAGCTCAGTAATGATAGGGTCAAAGGGTTCTGGGTGAAAAGAAGACAGAATGGGGAGGGAAAGGAAAGGATGACAGAACAGTTTAGTGGCTTATATCCTGAGAAGTGTCAACAGACACAAAAACAGTCTCTTATGTTGCCTCCCAAGCTAGGCTGATCCTTTTGAAACATAGTATAACCTTGAAACTTTCAAGAGACTATTTACAACTCAAGGGAACTAAAAATCTAAAAGTGTTAGGTGATGGGGGAGTACTGTAGCTTTAGAAAATGTGTTAAAATGTAGATATAAACGAATTCAGTAAGTACATTTTAAAAAGCAAATGTGAAAAATGTGGAGCTCATATATTTATAGCTTTAAGTTCATGAAAGTTCTGACTAGCAAATTAGGGCTTTATGTTGTTGGGGTTTTTTAATTAAAATTATTTTGAGATAATTATAGATTCTATGTATTTTTTTTAATTAAAAGTTTAGCATATTCTTTGAGTGGTTTGTTCACAGAGGAAAATGTTATTTGGCACTTTCCTTGGGCCCATCATTTAAATTCTAAAAAATACACATTTCATTAGGCCCTATCATGAGGAGTTATAATTTTCTTGGTTTTCTAAAAAAAAAAAAAAAAATTTTTTTGACGTTGTTTGACTTGAATGTGGGTGGGAAGATAACAAATAGTTGAACAAACATCGTTAGAAGCTATCGCAAAAGTTGAGTTAAACTCTGGGATGTGTGTTGGACACAGAGTCAGGAAAGAGGAGGAACATTTATTAGTGGATCCAAGCAAAGCAGAAAGAACTAGCAAAAGCAGAAAGGTCCCTAGCTAACTGAAGTGCTTAAAAATGCTTGATTCTGCACTGGGATTGAAGCAGTCTCTTGCTCAAAGATTTTTTGAAAAAAAGATACCTAACTAGGATAAATAAAATAGTGACTTCCTGTGTGAAAAATCCTTGTTATTGTAACTCTTTACCCAAAAAGTTCTATTTTTAAGGGCTGGCCCTGTGGTTCATTTGGGAGAGTGTGGTGCTGGGAGTGCTGAGGCTGCGGGTTCAGATCCTATAAAGGGATGGCCAGTGCGCTCACAGGCTGAGCATAGTGCAGACCACACCAAGCCAAGGGTTAAGATCCCCTTACCCGTCAAAAAGATACAGAAATAAAAGTTCTATTTTTTTTTTTTTTTTTTTTTTTTTTCCGTGTCCGGGGACCTGCAACGGGATCGCAACCCTCGGCGCTGCTCCCGCGCCTCGCTCAGCCAGTGAGCAGGAACCGGTCTGTATGTGGGATCCGAACCCTCGGGCGGGAGCGCCGCCGCGCTTCCCAAGCGGCGCACCATCCAGTGCGCCACCAGGCCGGCCCTAAAAGTTCTATTTTTAAAATGAATTTTATTATGTTTCATGCTTTCCTTATTGATGAAGATTTTCCTTTCATGGAAATTCTTGCTTTAATACTGATGGTCACTTTAATTTAATTAGTATACAATCTCTTTAGCTATAAACTAGAAGTATAGTTCTTCCTAAATTAAATATTTGAGAGGCTTCCTAACCTTTGTTAATTGCAAATTGGAAAGATTGCTTGTCTGCCTGCAATGCTGAGATGTGTGTGGATAAAAGTCATAATCATGAAGAGATAGAAAGGCAGAGAGTTGGCCTAAATTATCTTATTCTAACCAGCTTGATTTGTGTGTATGTGCTTTCTGGTGGCGGGGAACATTGTTCAGATGAAAAACAGCCATGAACTGAACTACAGGCCCTTCATTCCATTTATAAGTTTAGGAAATTGAGTTGAAGGAGGTATTGATTAGATAACAAAGCAGTGAACAATGGACCACCAATTCTTTAATTAGCAGTCTTCCCAACAGCCTTGGTCTTAACCCCTAGGGGTGAATTAGCAGATGGTTGTGTCCACTCTGAAGCCCACTGTTCAGTCCCTTGCCACTGTCCTCTGTAGAGCCTCGACCCTCTAGGCCAGCAAATAAGGTTGCTCCCTCACACCCTACAGTACAACAGCCCCCTTTTTAACTCACCTGTGCCACTTCTCAAGATACTGTCCTAGAAATAAATAAATCGGAATGCCCTAAAATTTGGGGGAGGAGGGAGAACAAATAGAACTAATTTGAATGGTACATTTGGCCAGGAAACTGTTTACAATATTTTATGGCAATAATAATTGGTCAAAGTTGAGTTCTCTTCCCTTGTGTTTAATGCAAAAGCATTGATGGAAACTCCTTTACTTGGCAAATTGTTGAGATTCCCTGCTCACCCCATCTCCCAATTCTTGAAAGCTTGCCGATCATAAAGGTTGGAAGGGCATATGAACCAAACATACCCGACAGAGCCTGTGGTGTGGGAATGAAAGAGGGCACTGAGATCCTGTTAGGGCTAACACCAGGATGTAGTTAAACTGATCCAGAAGCTGTTGGGGGACTAACAGCACCCTGACTTTCTTTCTTTCTTTTTTTCTTTTTAAAAGATGACTGGTGAGGGGATCTTAACCCTTGACTTGGTGTTGTCAGCACTGTGCTCACCCAGTGAGCCAACCAGCCATCCCTACATGGGATCCAAACCCGTGGCCTTGGTGTTATCAGCACCACACCCTCCCGAGTGAGCCACGGGCCGGCCCCACCCTGACTTTATTTCTTGCCTTTTTAGAGATAGACCCACCTAAATCCCCACCTCCTGAGAACCCCTAATCCCTGTCTGCCTTCACTGAGAACCCAAAATAGACAATGTACAGTTGGACCTCCCGAGTGAGCCACGGGCCGGCCCCACCCTGACTTTATTTCTTGCCTTTTTAGAGATAGACCCACCTAAATCCCCACCTCCTGAGAACCCCTAATCCCTGTCTGCCTTCACTGAGAACCCAAAATAGACAATGTACAGTTGGAATGGCTGGCCAAAAATTAGCTGGTAGGGATATATTGGAAGGGGGGAAGGGGGACCACATATTGGTGAGAATATGCTGGATGCTTGTAAGAAATATTGCCTCCTAACTAAGCTTGACACCAGGGTTTATGAAGAATTCAGGTCCCCTATTGATTGATGTAAACCCAGTTGTGATTTATGTATGGCAGGCTCATTTTAAAAACTTGTATCTAACTCTGGGGATTTACTGTGTCATAGGTACTATGAAGAACTCACACACCAGAGATGCTTCACCTTCTGAGAGAAGAATCTACTTGTCCTTTTCCCCTAAAAGCTTTGAGGTGTCATTAGAAACAACAAGCGAGATGTATACACAAGCATCACAGATGAATTTTGAAAACGTGGTGTTGAGGGAAAATGACTATCAGTGAAAAAGACTGAACTGAAGTGAGATTTAATTTCCATACATTAAAAACACAAAATACAACCAATAGCATTCCATATTTTATAAGAGTACATGAGTACCAGAAACATGAGAATAACATGCCTATGGGGAGGAGGGATCGGGGGGTGGGGAGCAAGAGGGGACTGGAGATGCAGGGGCTGAGTGAGATAAAGTAAAATAAAGCAAGCATGGACCAATGACACCTGCTATGGACTGAGGAGCATAACTCACTCACCTCTGTGAAACTGAGGGTCAAAGATGGAAGAAGAGTAAAAGGAACTTTGTGATTCCTATGGTAGGAGTAAGAAGAGATGACATCAGGAGGTCCCTCGGCACAGAAGGGAAAGGGAACCCTCTTAGGTAATGTTTCCTCCTCCAAACCTACTCTCTGCCAGGCTTTCCAGTGAAGTCTGGAGAAGACCCCATGCTATAGGGCTGGGATCCGCAAACTCTTTAGAGGACCAAATAGAAAATATTCTAGCCTGTGTATGCCAGACCGTCTCTGTCACAACTACTCAACTCTGGCTATAGCATGAAAGCATCCATAGACAGTCCCATAAACAAATGGGCACAGTTGTGTTCTAATAAAACTTTATTTTTTTTTTAAAAAGCAGCAGGCTGGCTTTGGCCTGTGAGTTGTAATTTGCTAGCCTCTGGCCTGGATGGGAGGTGGTCCTGATCAATTGGCTTGGCTTCTCCTCTTACAGGGGGTCCAAAGCAGAGCCTCTAAGATGATTCTGTCATTCAAAACCATGACCCATGAGGACAAATGCAAAGAGGCATCAGGCTGATTTAAATTCAGAGAAAAAGTGCCTGAGGTCCACAGGGGCTTCCATGGTAATAGAATCTCAGACACTCTGAGCATTCACTGCTGGGATAAATAACCCATGGGCAGGGTTCACATCGTTTTTCATTTGATCAAGTCAAGGGCATGTTTCATAAGCAAATGCAAATGTTCAAGAGCTTTTCAGAGTTTATAGCAAGTGGCATGAATTTCATTCCGGCTCTCCCAGTAGAACTGTGTAAAGGGCTCCCTCTCTGCCTTTCTCAGATATCCTGGTTAAGTCCTGGGAGATTTTTTCCAAGAACCCCCATGCTGGACAGGAGGTTACCCAGGCAATCCCTAAACCTAAGCCTGCTGCTCATATTAAGGGAACTTAAGACAAAAGTATAAAGCCCTCAAAATTATAATTTCTAGATGAATAGACAAATCAAGCACAATGATCATCAATGTGATTTTCAGATATCAGCAAGAAAAAGCAAACAAAATCAAGTACCTGAACTGTTTTTACCTCTGCCCTGGCCCATTCACTTTTAGTTGCTAATTATTGTCTCTTGAGGCACCCACCCCCCGCATCTTGTTGTCCGGAAAACATCTCAGTCTCTCTCTCATTACTGAGTCCCCAGCTGTTTCCCAGTAGAGGGACAGCTTCCTCTGGCACAAGAAGGACAGCCTGTACCCTGATACTGCTGACATCTTAATTCAGTCCTATAACAAAGCGCTTATCCAAGACGACCCGTTTGCTCCAAGTTAGATTTCTCAAGGCACCCGTCCCCTACATTTATTCAAGTCTATATTGCTACAGCTCCTATGCTTCACTCTCTAGAGGAGAGGCTGTAAGGCAGAAAAGCACCCTTTTTAAGCCTGTATAAATTAGTGACAGTCACACAATTCACCCACAGAATTGTCCAGGAGTCCACGGGTTAAGAGAGAGGTGAGGAGCGTCATTAGCTAAGCATGCGTGTCTGTTGGGACCCATCAAGATTTCAACTCCAGGTCTATACATCCTGATGATGACAAATAGGGGGATCTTCAAGCAGACTCAGGGAAAAAAAATTAATAGTTAAAGTCTCTATAGACCTATTATTCCCATACCTGGTTGTAAATCCAGAATACTGAAATACCGAAACTTGTTCATGAAGTGCATTTTGTTAATTTCTCTCTAAGTTATGGTAGATTGTCCTCAGTAGGGTAGGCTTATACCTACTTTGAGAGTTTATTGTTAGGTATGAATGCTGAAGTGTTAATCTGACTACATATTCCCTATAAATAAATGTTGCCTCAATAATTCAAAACGATGCTAAAAATGTTCATCTTAGCTCACCCACATGAAGCCTTGAGTGCCCAATAACAACTATGACATTTGCATTCTCTGTGTCTTGCTGGGATGAAGGGAAGCACTAACTTAGAACTGCTGAGTGTCTTCTGTCTTTCCTCTCTCTCTGCCCAAATCAAAAACTGCTGTCATTTTCCCAACTCGGCAACTTTGTCTTCTGTTTTTACAGTAGTTCCTATACCTGGACCCTCCAGGCTAAACACATGTGGACCCTCTTCACTTCCACACACCTGCATTTCCCTGGAGGAGGAAAAACAATGATCCTTCCCCTTTCCTAGCACAGAGGTGACAGTGAACTTAAGAGAGAAGAAAGAAAGACATAGATTTCCTTCCAGTTCTGGTGCATAATCTGGCCATTTTGTTTAAAGGGGTGATAAATTAACCTTTAATTAATAGTAATATAAATGGCTAACATTATTAGTGCTTACTATATGTCAGGCACTGTGCTAAGCACTTTATTTTCACCACAACCCAATGCAAGAGGTATTAATGGAATACCTCTTTTAGATGGGGAAACTGAGGTGTAAATAAGGTATTTGCTCAGAACACGGTGGGGGAGAAATGTGAAACTAGGAAAACTGGACCCTGCTTTCAGCCTCTACAGTACCCCAGGAAAAGGAATAGAGGAGGTGCAAACCCGAGGCTGCTCACGCATCTTCTCAAGGGAACCCAGTCTCATCACCCCATATGGGATTTTCAGTGCAAATTTAAAATGCTTGGTGGGTTAATCTGGCAGCCAACATCTTATCACCCTCCTCCCCTTATCATGCAATCAGTCCCTGTCTGTTCAAGTAATATAAAGACAGGTTATTATTAGCTGAGGAAGGAGTAGGGGAGCTTGCCATTTCAGTGCCCCATATATGATTCATGTATATAAATATTAGAAGCATGGCTTTTTCCTATCCTTAATCTTGTCTAAAGTGTTATCAGGAAAGGACATTTTGATGTCTACAACCTAATCTCTTAGACAGAATAGAGTTTTGTTTGTTTGGATTAAATGTGCACATGGCATAAATCCTTAGTCCAATAGAGATTGAGTTGTTTTTTTTTTTAAAGAAATGTTTGTGTCTGGTCTACTAAAAAGACACCACTGACCTCTTTGTCAATGGGGTGCTTTTCCAGACTATTTTCCTGGTATCTTTTGGAAGCAACGATGTATGTATGAAATGGTCAGGCTGAGTTAGGGTTGCAGGACTATTTTTGGAACAACGCAAAACTAACTCCTACATATGCCTCAAACTGAAGACCTGGCTGCATTGCCATTTTTCTCTACTGGAGGTAATTATCCAAAAAACAAACTCACACACACTGACAAAACCCTGGAACAACAACAGCAATACGAGCTGACCTCTAGAGCTTTCTGTGGGTCCGTTGCTGTGCTAAGCAATTTACATATTAAGTGATTTCTGTAGATTTGGTGCGACATTATACCCACTTAACAGATGAGAAAACTGAGATAGAGGCAAGCCACACAGCTACTAAAATAGTAGAGTCAAGATTTAAACAAAGATCCCATTGACTTTTTAGTCCTCTGAATCACCAAGATGCCCAGCCAAATGACACAATCCCAGGTGCACGGGGGCCTGGCAGGCAACTTAAATGAGGAAGGTCAACTGGTGCAAGACAACAGGGAGTGGTGGGGCTGTAACAAATGGAGAAAGCACAACCTAGTGAGAGAGCAGCTGCAACCCACATCGGGCAGGCATCCAGACCCAGGGTGGCCAGACCTTTTTATTGTCCAGAGCAGCCCCAGTTCTGGAATTCAATGAGAATCCCCCAGTGTTTCAATGTTGGCACTCAGTTTTGTCACAGCACTGCGCATGTCCAGAGCACACACCTGCAGCCCATGTTGAGCCACAGCTGCCGTCCACCTCTACTGCACTGGCTCCCACCACACAGTGTCACAGCGGCAATGGACTTGCTCTTAAATGTGAACCTTCTGTATGGAACTGCTCTCGGATTCTGAGCTCTGATTCTCTGATTCAACTTTATGGGTGCATGCTGTGGAAGAACGGAGGAGTGGGGGAACCTGCCCAATTCAGTGGCCTATACTGCCGTTTACTCTGTTATGTACTAACTGCCCCTTCAAGCTTTCCTGTATTCTCCTTATGGGGACTGGTGTCTTCTTTCCATGAATTCTCATCATGCTGTCTACGGCAGTTGGTCGTATTGTCTCTCTCTTACTTAGTACATTTCTGCCCTCTCCCTATTACATAAGCAGCCTACTGCGGGGCAGACCCAAAGCTTTATTAATTACCCCATTCTTCCCACCTTCCTTCAAGTCTGAACTCAGTTCTTAATAAGTCACCTTTCAAATACTCATTGAACTAAATATAAAAATTGCAGTATAGGTGAAGCTTGTCTTTGAATTACTATTATTTAGGAGACATTAATAGGTCTTTATTATTTAATAAAGACCTAAAAATATAGTTACATTGCCTCTCTAAGCCTGTTTTCTCATCTGTTAAATGTTAATTACCTAACTGCAGGAATCACTAGGTGTAGATTACTTAGTTCAGCATCTGACGCCTAGGAGACACTCAGTAGAGGTCAGTTCTTGTAACTTTCACAAATCACACATGGGATTTAATAAAGTAGAACCAAGACTTGATAAACACTAGGGAGTCCCATGGCAGGTGTTTCTCACACCACAGATTGGGGTCATGAGGAACTCATAAAAGGTCTCTTTCAACTTAAGACAACAGTCAGAGTTCCATGCATACTTTTACTGCCAAGTGTAACTGTTTGAACCTAGTTAACCCATTTTCCTTCATAACAGAAATATGCACAAATCTAAATGACAAATGTGCAAATTACTCTCTGTTGTGGACTGAATTGTGTCATCCCCTCCCGCAATTCATATGTTGGAGTCTTAACACTCAGTACCTCTGAATGTGATAGTATTTGGAGATTGGGCCTTTCAAGGGGTAATTAAGGTTAAAAGAGGCCATTAGGGTGGGTCCTAAACCAGCCTGATAGGTGTCCAGGAATGTGTGTGCTTCGAGGAAGGGCCGTGTGAGGACACAGCCAGAAGGTGATCGTCTACAAGCCCAGGAGAGAGACCTCAGAAGAAACCAAACCTGCCAACACCTTGATCTTGGACTTCCAGCCTCCAGAACTGAGAAAATAAATTATGTTGTTTAAGCCATTCAGTCTGTTATTTTGTTATGGCAGCCCTAGCAAATGTACGGGAGGAAAAAAATCATTTTATTTCCACTGTTCTAAATTCTCTACTGAGCCCCTTGTAACAAAAGACAGATTAACAAAAGAAAAACATATGAATGTATTTAGCATAAATTTTATGACACAGGAGCCCTTGTAAGGAAATGAAGACCCAAAGACACAGAATTGGATGTTTACATACTGAATTAGACAAAGAGTGGTAAATGATGAAAATGTATCAAGACAAAGGAGCTTAGGCTAGAGCAGTTAAATGGAGAAGTGGCTAGGAAGATAATGGTTACTTTAACAAGACTTGTTTGTACAGATTTCTCTTGGTTTTAACTTCCTGTCCTTGATGATAAGAATGTTACTTTCTTCCTATTATAAGGAGGACATCTTCTATATGGGAGTTTTATTTCCCACTTTCAGGAAGAAAAAGAGTAGAGTCAGAGCACTCTTCTTATACCTGCTGGTTTTTTGAAGTGCCTTAGCTCAAAACAACCCTTATGCCAGAGTGGCATGTTTTGAGATAGCATATTCTGCCATCCTTCACAAATGAATGCACCTTTCTTCTTTCAGACCTTAGCCTCTCTTCAATTACATGTCAGAGTACTGAAAGTGGATATCTGCCTGATGTCAATGAAAGAAAAATGTACTTTGGGAGAAAGAGGATGTTTGCTTTAAACTCTGTCTCCTGGCTTAATATCTAGGGGATTTTCTGAGGAAGTCCCATGTCGCAGATCCTATTGTTGTCCTGTCCATATCCCCTTAGGCTTTGCCTCTGTAACACACACCAGCTAGACTTTAAGCTGCCAGTATCACATCTCTGTGTAGAAGGTTTTTTTCTGGTGGCTGAAACCTACTATGTTGGTGCTTAGGGCAGACTAGATGTGTCAGAGAATTGATGCCCAATGACTGAGGGGAGTTGAATATAAATACCCCAGCTCCCTTACCCTTCAGTGGGATAGCTGTGATAACTCTGCACTGGCTTCCAGTGTTCTCCAGCAGGATTAAGCTCCATTACTCAAGTGGTACCTTTCTTGATAATGCATCTTTTATTGGCTCCACTCTCTAACCCTGTTGAAGTTCTCCACTCTTCCATTGGTGTTCCTAGGAGTACCTCCCAAGAAAACTACTAGCTGCCAAATTCTTATTCCTGGTGTGATGCCAGAGGAACTAGAACTAGGAAACCTGCTTTCTGGCTACTTGTATGTGCATGTGAAGCCTCCATATTTCTATAGTTTTTCTAACAGTACCTCAAGTTGCTTGAAGCTTCCATATTTAAAGACGCTGCTGCTGCTGTTTCCAATTTAATAAGCTGATACACTGCATTCAGTCCTTTCTAGAGTTAGTAGTCCATCCTTTGGCAAATTCTTACAGCATCTCTCTGCAAGTAGGGGTGCTCTTACAGAATTGCTCTTTGCCTCAGGTAAATACCTTTGCCTTAAATCAGCCACTCTGCATTTTTTCTTCCATAAACATGAAAGCCCAATCCTTCTAATGCTCATTGACTTTTATTAGCTTGTACTTTTGCATTATATCTGTATTTGAGGTAAGTGTCTTTGCGTCAGTGTGTGTGATTTTAATAGGCTGTCTTGTGGCTGAGCCAAATATGGAAATATTATAAGGCTGTTACAATAACTGCTGTGAAGTTTGGTTTGTCTGGGGGGTTGATTCTAAATAGGAATCCAAGAGACTGGGATAGACCACACTTCTTAGGACTGACACAAGCTGTGTGTGGCAAGGCTTTGGCTAAGCACCACTGACTCCAGGCCTCTTCTCCTTTGCTGACCCTTTGACAGAGTGAATGTCACAAGGTTTAGGTCTTCTCATAGACTACTCAGAACAATGCTAAGAATACCCCAAGTTAAGTAACTTTCAGTGTTCTGGGCTACCTTAACACTCTGAAAACTACTTACACCCAAGCACCGTACACTATAGTTTTGACTTTTTTGTGGGGGGTGGGGGCTGGCCCATACGGGGATCTAAACCCTAGACCTTGGTATTACAACACCACGCTCTAACCAACTGAGCTAACCAGGCTGCCTGTATATTGTAGTTTTGGAATGAGGACAGCTCTGGGGTTAAGCCTCCCAGGGAGTGCATTAGTAAAATCCAACCTGACCATGCATTTAACCTCCTCAGGATTTTGCCAGTGAGATCACTCATCTTTGCCCCTTCTGGAAAGGTTTTGTCACAGAAGCTGTTCCTGTTGCATCTTTTGTGAATCCCCGATATTAGTGCATAAATCCTAAGAAGTATTGCTGGCTTAGGGGATTTACATGAAACGTTCCGGGGTCCACCATTGTAGTTTCCAATCAGTGGTGAGGGCTGGGTGGTCTTCAGCACAGGGCGAAAGGCCAGAACCACAATTACAAGAGCCATGGTTGACTCACTCCATACATCTCGGCCAACTGACTTGCCTTCCACTCATTTACCAGTAAAAAGGAAATAAAAATGCATGGTACTCTATTATTTTCCCTCTAATAATTTAGAAAAGCCTCCCCTATGAATTGATTAAAGTATTAAATAAAGGGAAGATTTCAAATAGGCCCTGAGTAAATCTACTAACCCGAGTAAATCCACCCATTACATTTGAATGGACTTCCTTTGAAGTAGGTCATTCTGTAAAATGATGAGGGTCTTAATCCTGTCTGTGGTTTAACCATGTTAAGTAAGATCATTTCTCCTAGCAACCTGTTGGGGTATTAGTTCGGACCTGATGCAAATGTAGTTAGCAGTGAACTGGGAATCACAAAATCCCTTGTTTGGTTTCCCAGAATCTGTTTTTTTTAATTTTCAAAATGTTCATTTTGTTTTAATAATGGCCAATGAGTTTGTAAGATGAAGGATTTGATATTATCCTATTACTCTTGACGAGGGTACTCAACACCAGAACTGCATCTGGCAGCTCGCAGAGAGCAGGTGTCATCTTTGCCCGCATCCTTTCTTTCATCTCCTGTAACCCATATCATCATTTTTGTGGGTTTTTGCTTCAATATGTATCAAGTCTTCCTTTCCTTTCAATTCCTGCTTTGACTGTTTTGTAGTCCAGGTTGTTTCGTAGCCTGTCTCTATCGATACCTCCGATAGTTCTTGATGTTCCAGGCAACTCTGCCTCCTGCTTCTTGACTAATCATCCTAAAACATGCTTCTGCCAAACCCTTCCCCAGCCCAGACACATAGCATGCTCCCTATGGTTTAGCATCACCCTCCAATGTCCTCTGCCTGACTTTCAAGACCCTCCATAACTGAGCCTTCCCACGCATCCCAGCATACTCTCATTTTTGACTATTCAGCAAGTTTTAGTTTTTCCACATACCATAAACAAGATTATTTCCAGGGCCAATGGGTATGGTTGTGCAAGTTGTGTTCTGCCAAATACCAAAGGGCATTGTTCATGTAGATTATCACCAAAGTGACAGCTCCGGTGTTGTATAACTGGCGGCCCTGGTCATTGCTATTATCATGATTTTGTCGCTTCCCATCCCCTGTCTGAATCCTTATTCTTCAAAATATAGCTAAGCCATGATGTCTTTCTCAACTATGCCAACTCTCATTGGTCTCCTTTTCCTTTGAAGTTCTGGAAGTTTTATAAGCTCTTACCCCTAAAACAGTTCCTAATCTGAATTCCCCTGCTGCAGAAGGCATAAATCCTTGTCTTATTCATCGTACACCAGAACACAGTAGAGCTTAGGGACTATTGAGTAGTCTTCTTCTTTTTCATTGTGAATGTTCTGACTCTCCCAATGAGATTCAAGCTCCTTGAGGGAATAAATTCTGCCATCCACATTTATAGCTAACATGGTGCTGAGCATGGGATTGTTGTTCTATAAATACTAATTATTTGATTACTGGGCATAATGTATGACTAAACTAGAAAAAAAAAAGAACATTAAATGTTGATATCTTCCTTAAGGCAAAACCAGCATTATATCTTGTTTGATTCCAAAGACATCTAATGTGAACCAAAGGTGGGATTTTCAAGGAGAGAGGGGCCATTCCAAGAAGCTGTCAGAATTGTCCACAGAGAAGAAAGAATTAGTCATTTTTTAACCAACATGAATAAAGTAGATTTCAAGCAAGGCAGCTTCAATTATTTAGAACACTGAGTAGCTATTCAAGGCTATTAATATTCAAACTGAAATATGAAAGCAGCAACATCTCTTCCCTCTTGTTAGGGATTGAAATTTTATGAGGATTACCTGTTGTCATGGCAGAAAATTATTCCAAATACATACCCAACTATGAGGAATCATAAATTCTCTAGTAAATGCTCCAAAAAACACAGCCTCAAAATGCTACCATCCCATCTGTCTTTTTCTTCTCACAGAGATCTGTGCTGCCTTAGAAAGACAAATGCAAAATTAAAACAGAAAATAAGGTTGCCTCCCGCAAATGCTTTATTTGGGCATTTTCTCCTCTCCCACTTTACCTCTCACATCTGATCCTGTGCTGATTGTCACTTCTTCTTTCAGTATTTTTAGGATTTGAGTATAAGCAGACATGTGGATTTCCATTAGTTTTGCTCCTTCCCAGACCTACTGCCTCCAATTGCTCCCCAGATCACTTTGCCACCAGGTATTGGGCCATTTCACAAACACCAGTGTGGAGAGTAACCTTTGTTCATTTTCAGGTTTGTATCTTTTGGTGGCAGTGGGGAACGACCATTGGTACTAGTTAGGTATCCACTAACATAAAGAGCAATCTTTAAAATTGTAGTTGAATTCCTGATTAACCCCTCTTAGTAAATGGGGTGGCTTTCACCTGTCTTTGTTTTTGGTCTATCTATACATGCTTACATTTAGGAAGTAAAGTTCTGCCCCAAATGCTGTAGGTCTTAGAAGATTTCCTTATTAGATTGCCTAGTTTGAAAATCCAGTGAAGCCCATATCTCTTGCACCAAAAAAAGTGATTATGCACAGGCATTTTTTATATAATTTCAGGAGGTTCCCAACCCTTCTAAAGCCTATGGATCTGAGATTGAAAAGAATAATGAAGGTAATCTCTAACACACTTATACTCCTGACTATGTCAGCACTATTTTAAGTGTTTTACACATAGTAACCCATTTATTCCCACAATAATCCTATGAAGCAGCTCCTTTTATTATCCCCATTTTACAAGTGAGGAAACTGAGTCCAAAGGTGTGATCGATTAACCTTCCAACAACTGGTTAAAGAGGGAGGAATTGAACCCAGCCAGTCTGGCCCCAGAGACCACCATACAACAATGTTTCTCATATAGGATTAGAAACCATAAGGAAACATAATAATAAAGAAAGAGGTAAAATATAATACAACAATGCTTTCAAGCCTATGATTTCACAGACTCAAATTTATTACATGTTCTCTTCTGTATACATTGTAAATAGAGAACCAAAACTTATTTTGTCCATATACCTTGAGAAAAACTATTAAAACTTTACAAACAATAAGCCTTATTGATCCTCTGAGTCTGCTGTTTAAATAAGTATGAAGTTTTATTGCTACCATTATAAAAGGTATCTGAAAGAATATTTCAAATCTGTATATTAGAAAAGTGAAACATTATCAGTTTTGATCTGGACTCATAAAATTACGGTTCCATGTAATGCCCACCATGCAGAAAACCATGCTTTAAGTAATGGGAACGTACGCAATATTCAGAAGGAGTGACATCAGTCCCCAGGAAGTTCACAGCCAAAGAAGAGTCAAGGAGAACAAATATGCGGATACTCCAGTGGGCTATGACAAAAACTGGCTCTCCCTGAATGAACTGGAGAACCGAGTCAGATTCTCTCAGCCTTGACAATGAAGGTTTGGACATTTCAGCAGGGATAATCAGAACCTTTATAACTAACAGCTTTTCTCACTCCTAAATAAATAGGCATAGAAGAGCCTGGAGAACCGAGTCGGATTCTCTCAGCCTTGACAATGAAGGTTTGGACATTTCAGCAGGAATAATCAGAACCTTTATAACTAACAGCTTTTCTCACTCCTAAATAAATAGGCATAGAAGAGCACCTGTAGATAAAAGATTTCGAAGCAGCTCTGTTAATAGCAGTAAGGAGTTATTACTCCTTCAAGTGTCTCTTCCTTTAGCCCCCCTTCTCAAGGTACCAGGTCATAGACAGAGAACAAGATGAATGTCACATGTAAATTTTTTTGAGAAAGTTCACAGTGCTCTTTTTTTTTTTTTGTCTTTTGTCTTTTTCCGTGTCCGGCAACGGATCGCAACCCTCAGTGTCGCCCCCCACACCGGACCAGGGACCGGCAACGGGATTGCAACCCTCGGTGCCACTCCCGCGCCTCGCTCAGCCAGTGAGCGGGAACCGGTCTGTATGTGGGATCCGAACCCTCGGGCGGGAGCGCTGCCGCGCTTCCCAAGCGGCGCACTTATCCAGTGCGCCACCGGGCCGGCCCCCACAGTGCTCTTAAAGCACTGATATAAGCCTTGGTGTTTCTCTGTTGGACTTGATATAAAGCTTTAAAATAGGAAAACAAATTTGGGGGACTGACCAAGACACATTCACAAAGTTTGCGTGCTTGTAAAAATATGTACAAATTTCATGTGCGTATACAATAAATGTGTACGTACATGTGTGTTTGTATGGAGATAATTTTGATTAAATATTTATTATGAAATTTTTTTCTTTATACAATTTCTGAACATAGGATAAGTAAGATTTATTAATAACAGCCAGTATTTAAGTATACTCTTATGGTTTACAGGTGTTTTCATAAGCACTGTTTACTTTTGCTTTTACAACTACCCTGAACATTGGTTTTTATTTATTTAATTATTTATTGGCAGCTGGCCAGTATGGGGATCTGAATGAAGACTGGGTTTTATTATCCCTATTTTATAGATGAGAAAACAGGCTCAGAGAGGTGAAGTGCTTGGCTTAGGTCACAGAGCTAATAAATCATAAATGTGAGACTTGACCCAGGCCTTTTGACTCCATGTTCAATGTTTGTTCTACTATCCTACAATGTACTTAGAGTATAAAGGATGAGGAAGTTATATTTTGATGGTTGGGAATAAAGAAGGTCTTTCAGGAATAACCTGCCTATAGATTTGGAGTTTGCCTAGAGAGGGGAATATGTGAACAGAAAAAGTTGATGAAAATCTATCTAGACTCTTGTTCGTCCATCAGGTTGTTTGGCTTCACTGGGACTCACTGGGGACTGAATAACAACAGCACCAACTGTGTGGAGACAACATGGTGTCAACAACAGCCCCAGCTACAAGTTATGAGGCACCTCACTGGGTTAGATTCTTCCCTTTATTTTATCTAATCTTCTCAACCACCTGGCAGTGTAGGTATTACACAGGTCAGAACACAGAGGCTCAGCAACACCAAATAACTTAAGGGCACATAACTAGAGGTGGAAAAACCTGGATCTGAATCTATGTCCACCTGATGTCTTCCATTTTACCACCTCAATAGGTGTGATCTTTATGGAAGTCACTAGTTCTGTGTCAGGATAAAAGTGACATTGGCTCTGTGAAGCTAGCTGGGAAGTGGGCAAGGCAGAAATCTTTTTAGTGTGTTCATAGCTTCCTCCTTTCTTATTATCAAAGAGAATATTTTTTTAACCATGACCTGTAATAGCAGTTCTTGACTTACTGGTCTCAGGACCCCTTTACACTCTTAAATTATACAGGATCCCAAAGAGGTTTTGTCTATGTGAGCTATATTTATGGATACTTACCATATTATGTGACTGACGTGCTGCCTACTATGCTAAGAGGGCGATGATACTTAACATATTAAAATTTAAAACTGAGAAAATTTTTTAAAATAGTAGTGATTCATTTAATAATAATAAACCAACTATGAGATAATATAAATGTTTTATGAAAAATAACTATCTTCCAAAACAAAATTTAGTGAGAAGAGTGGCATTGTTTTACATTTTTCTTAATTTCTTTAATACCTGGTCTATTTGTCTGTTTCTGTTGCTTATAACAAACTACACAGAATTGGGTAACTTATAAGAGAATGAGATTTATTGCTTTTGGTTTCTTTTTTTTTTGTCCTTTTTAAGACCGGCCGCAGCGCACTGAGCCAGTGAGTGCTGTGAGCACACCAGTCATCCCTATATAGGATCCCAACCCGCGGCGGGAGCGCTAATGCGCTCCCAGCGCCGCACTCTCCCGAGTGCGCCACGGGCTCAGCCCTGCTTACGGTTTCTGAGGCTTGGAAGTCCAAAATCAAGGGAACACATTTGGTGAGAGACTTGGTGGTGGTAACAGTGACATCAGAGTATCACATTGCAAAAATGGTGGAGCAGAGAGAGAGGGGGGAGAGAGAGAGAAAGAGACTAATTTCCTCATTCACTCTCCTTTTAAAGCCCTCAGAACCACACTCCTGACCACAATTATTCATCCATTCACTATGGCATGGTCCTACAATCTAGTCACCTATTCAAGCCCCACCTTTCAATTACCATAATAGGATTTCCTACCCTAATAACACTGTCGCAGTGGGGTCAAGTTTTGGGGGGATACTCAATCCAAGGCATTCCACCACTGGCCTCCCAAACTCATGTCCTTTTCACATACAAATACATTCATTCCATTTCCAAAGTTTGAAACCCAGAAGGGCAGGCATTAAATCTCAAAGCTGGCGAATCACGAACTTTCACTTTATGTTTGAGGTCCTCTGTATGCTGGTGTGGGGGTTGGGTCCCCAAGTCCTCAGGCAACTCTGTTCCTATGGCTTTTCTGATCATAGGCCACACTTCTGCTCTCCCAGTCTGGTGTTCCACGCTGCTAACTCCCCAGGTCTGGGGTCTCCATGGCAGTCCCGCTCGCACAGGTCCACTAGACATGGCGCTGATGGGGATTCTCTGCTGCAACTCTGACCCCACATTTCCACTCAGCATTGCTCTAGTGAAGGCTCTGTGTGGTGAATCCACCCCTGTGATAGATCTCTTCCTGGGTCCCCAGGCTTTTCCATAAATCTGTTGAAATTGGGGTGGAGGCTCCCAAGTGGGTCCAGCCATTCCTGGGGCCAGTTTAGCCAAGGCCACAGCAGCAGGAGTGCAGGAAGCAGCTTCCTGAGATGGTCCTGGGCAGTGAACCTGTGGAGGGTGCCTCAGACCTGTTCCCCAAGACCATTCTGTCTCCCTAGGCCTTTTGGGCCTGAAATGGAAGAGCTGGCCCCAGAGGCTTCTGCAATGCCTTCAGGGCCTTTTTCTCGTCTCTTGATATTCCCTTTCTTTTGTACTCATCTTAGCACCATTGCATTTTTCTTCTGAAAATTCTTTCTGCTTCGAGGGTGCCTCAGACCTGTTCCCCAAGACCATTCTGTCTCCCTAGGCCTTTTTGGGCCTGAAATGGAAGAGCTGGCCCCAGAGGCTTCTGCAATGCCTTCAGGGCCTTTTTCTCTTCTCTTGATATTCCCTTTCTTTTGTACTAATCTTAGCACCATTGCATTTTTCTTCTGAAAATTCTTTCTGCTTCTCTACCACATGGCCAGGCTGCAAATTTTCCAAACCTTTACATTCTGCTTTTCTTTCAAATTCTGGCTTTGCATCATACCCTTTCTGCCATAATCCAGCATAGGCTGTTGCAAGTAGCCATGCAGCTTCCTAAATGCTTTGCTGCTTAGAAATATCCTCCAACATATACTCTGGTACATAACTCTGAAGTTCCAACTTCCACAAAGTCCTAGGGCATGGACACATTGCAGAAAGTTCCTTGCCAGTTCATAGCAAGGTTGACCTTTGCCCCAGTTTCCAAAAAGTCTCTTTTCATTTACATCTGAGATCTCAGAATGGCCTTTACTGTCCATTTTTCTATCAGCATTCTGGTCACCACCATCTAATCAGTCTCTAAAACATTCCAGATGGAGCCGAGTGCCGCACCCTCTACCCACAACCAGGCACACCATGGAGCCCACCTGGGGTCCTGAGGTATGAAGCCAAGGGCCAGCCCCTCCGTATGCAACCAGGCAAGGAGCACCCCAAAAACACCACTTCCACTTGTGTGGCCCACCAACAGCCACTGCCTTAGCCACAGCTGCTGCAAAAGTGGCTAGATGCCACAGCAGTAGCCAAAGCCGTTGTGCAGGTGACCCACCAGACACTCAACTGCATTGACACAAGGAGAGTCACCAGCAGAGACCAAAAAAGGAAGAGGACATTTCTCTCCACAAAGCCCACTCCAGAATAATAGAAGAAGCATCTGCTCTATGATAATAGTAGGGGACCTGAACACCCCTCTCTCAGCATTGGACAGATCATCTATGCAGGGAATCAACAGAGATACCATTAATCTCTCAGAAAGAAAGAACAGATCTACAGTTATTAAAGGTGGGAGCAGGGGAGAGAGAGGTGGATGGGGAGAGATTGGATAAGGGGCATAAACAGTAAGTACGATTCATAATAATGAATATGCTAATAATATTAATTTGATCAACATATGTTGTACACAGGTGATGGTAGTCAATGTTGTACCCCCAAAATATGTATAATCAATTATGCTTTAATAAAAATAAATTTTAAAAATAAAAAATAAAAATAACATACCTAAAATTTTAAGTTGGTAAATCTAAATAAATAAGTAAAACATTCCAAACTTTCTCTGGTTTTCTTGTCTTTTAAATTTTCAGCAGCATCTAGGCTTTCTCTAGCCTGTTCCTCCAAATTCCTCCAGCCTTTTCCCATCACCCAGTTCCAATGCCGTTTCCACATTTTCAAGTATCTGTTATAAGCAACACCCCACTTCTCTAGTACCAATTTTCTGTATTAGTCCATTTCTGCTGCTTATAACAAACTACACAGAATTGGATAATTTATAAGAAAATCAAATTTATTGCTTACAGTTTCTGAGGCTGGGAAGTCCAATGCCCAGGGAACACATCTGGTGAGAGCCTTGGTGGTGGCAACAGTAACTGCAGAGTATCACATTGAAGGAATGGTGGAGCAGAGAGAGAGACTAACCTTATTCACTCTCCTTTTCAAGCCCTCAGAACCACACCCCTGGCCACCATTATTTATCCATTCACTATGGCATGGTCCTGCAATCTAATCACCTTCTCAAGCTCCACCTTTCAATTACCATAATAGGATTTCCCACCCTCTTAACAGTGTCACAGAGGGGTCAAGTTTTGGGGGGACACTCAACCCACAGCACCTGGCTTCATAAAAGCAGCTGGATTCTCATATCTGCTCCTGCATTCTGTTTGTCATAACACCACAAATCTGTGGCCCACAAATAGCATTTTAATATTACCAAGAAAATAGTTGAGTACTATTGAGAAAACCCTTGTGGAACCCCTGAAAGGGTCTTGAGCAAGTCCAGAGTCCCCAGATCATGTTCTGAAAATTCCTGCCCTATAACCACTTCAGCATGCAGGAGGGCCAGTGAAATGATGGAATCTTTGATTAGAAGGGACATTACAGGTCACTAAATTCAATCATCCATCCCATGAAACAAAATTCCACCAAGTCCAGTCCAAGTTCCCCATTTTGCAAGGATAGGGACCATTCTGGCTTCAAAAAAGAATGTAAAATGGATAGAAAACCCTTTATTATATTGAGAAGAAACTTTTTTCTCTGTAGTTTCCCTCTTTGGTCTTAACTGTGTGGAGAATGAATCCAAGTCCTCTTCAACATATTCAAAATATTTGAAAACAACTCCCTTGTCATCTCTCAAGTGCTGTCATCTCCAAGCTAAAGACCTTCTTTATGTTTAAGAACTTTGGAGACCTTCTGCTGCTCTGAGTGCTCTCTGGCCTAGACTTTTATCTTCTTACCAGGATTTTCAAAAGCCAATTTGAGATCATACAAGGTTGCCAGTACCCTCTAAGACAGGTTTGCTCATGGCTTATTCTGTACTTAGCTTGGGTCAATGCTGAAAATGTTTAACATTCACGAAAAGGAAGGAGCATATTTTTAAGGGTCTCTATTTTCTGGGTGGGAATGATCTTTGACAACCTGTTTCTTTTCCCACTCTATTCTGTCAGCCTAGTTCAGGCCCTGCTTTCTCTAAGGCATCATTTCATCTGCCCCTTCCCCTTCCCTCCTGTAAGAAAGGCAGCACTATCTATGCAGTGCTTTAAAGTTTGTAAACAGCTTTACAAACATCACTTAAACATCATTTAATTAGCACAAAAACTCTATGCACAGAATGCACTGATACAAATAGCAGAAGAAAAGCACAGCAGAAAGTTCCATTAACTCAGTCTTATGGATTACCATTTTAATACTTCATGCCTGGAATTCTGTAACCTGCTTTGCTGGCTGCCCGGCTTTCAGTGTCTCCCTATTCTAAACCACTTTACATATTGATGCTAAAATCATCTTCCTTTCCTGCTGATCTGAACACACCACCATCTGTAGTCCATTTATAGCCTCCCATCACCCTTGGGATAATGTACTTTCCTTCAACCTTAGAGACTCTGCATCTGCTAAGACCTCTGTCTTGCTTTTCTTAGGATAGCAGTGTTTAGCTAATCATGATTTTGTTCATTCATTTGTTCATCCACCCAGCATTCATTCATTCATGCATGCATGCATTTATTTAGCATCTACTATGTGCCAGGAACTGTATTAGATGCTAGAGGGGAATAGATAAATAATTTCTACCCTCGAGCAGCTTATGACTACATAGGTCAGAGAAGCAAACCTGACAATTCAAATACAGGGACAAACTGTGATGAGAGGTGGTAAAAGTAGAGTCATAGTTGTAGGGAAACCCTGAGGTTTGTAGGAGGAAGGATTAATCCCAAATGGGAAAAGCAGAGTCTTCTAGGAGGGGGTATGGTTTGATCTGTGTAAAGGTAAATAGATTTCCATAATCAGAGAAGTGAGGATGGGACAAGATTGGCTTGGCTTGGCTTTCTTGCTGTCTGTTGGTTGTTCCCTTATTGCTCTCTTCCTCTGTCTTCTTGGGCATTTGAAAACACTGAATTTTTTCTTGCAAAAGTGTCCTAAATACCCAAGGATCTGGTGAATTTGCATACCTGACCTAACAAATTTCTAGGATGATAGTAGTAAATACAGGTTAAGTATCCCTTATACAAAACGATTGGGACCAGAAGTAGTTCAGATTTTGGATTTTTTGGATTTGGGAATATTTACAGTACACTTACCAGTTGAGCATCCCAAATTTGAAATCCTCCAATGAGCATTTCCTTTGAGCTTCATGTCAGTGCTCAAGAACTTTTGGATTTTGG
>NW_007730050.1:86189-87676 GCF_000696425.1 Galeopterus variegatus
TTTTTTGGATTTGGGAATATTTACAGTACACTTACCAGTTGAGCATCCCAAATTTGAAATCCTCCAATGAGCATTTCCTTTGAGCTTCATGTCAGTGCTCAAGAACTTTTGGATTTTGGAGCATTTTGGATTTTAGATTTTTGGATTTGAGATGCTTACCCTGTAGCACATGAAAAGGCATGAACAGACTGATTTTATTTCAAGATTGTGAGTATAATAAATAGAAGATGAACTTATAAAGAATGGCACCCATTCCTATCAGCCACTGTCTCTGGTTGGAGACACCCATGCAAAATATTATAAGGAACGTTTATCATCCCCAAGAGGAAGGTTTGCATGATGCATAGTGCATGATGTATTCCAAAAATAATAGCACAGAATCACACAGGTTTGTCATGAACAGTCTGATGGCAGATAGTTCTATTTATGATTCTTGAAAACTAACATAAAATGAATAAGGCTTAACATTTTTAGATTTGAAACATGTTTCATTATTTTGTTACATTTCTCTCAATTGTATATTCACTCCATAAGAAAACATAAAAATAGTGTTAGTGTCAAATACTCAAATGGTTCTATCTGGCATTCTCAGTAGAGGCAGTATTGAAAGACTTGGGTTTCTGCCTTCTGATCTCTTCCTGCTCAACCTTAACCCTTGGGAAGGTCATGCTCATATTTAACCCATTCTGGTTATTACATACTGGAGTGTTGGCAGGGTTGGATAGGGAGATAAAACTGTATAATGTATAAGTTTTCCATTTTTGAAAGCTGGTAATTCAATGCAAAAACATTTTAAATGAAGGCAAAATGAAAAATGAAAAATGTTGGGAAGGGTGGGACTCCAAAGAGGACTCATCAAAGTTCTAATAGCTGTGGTGCTGGGAGACTTAGCCTGACATGCATTTTGTACATTTATCAGTAGACAGGCAGGTAGACAGGGAGAGGAAGAACACAAGGAAAAGCCTAGCTTGGAGGTACTTTCCTTGCTCTTCCTCGTAGTCATATGTAGTACTACATATTTTGTGGCAGTACCACAAAAATTAAATGAGGAAAAGCCATGAGAGTCACTACCCCAAATGCCATACAACTGGGGATGGAAAGCCATCTGGGGGCATGTTCTCTAAGGGCCTAGCTTAGCAAGGGGCAGACTATCTCTGCTCCTTCTCTACCTCCTGAGCACCCTAGTCTAGTCATTGTCTTTTTTTTTTTTTTACAACACTGGCATATCTATCTCTTTGGTCCTTTCTCTTGAGCTCCAGCTCATCCTCTCCTCTTGTTGGTTGGATTTTCACTTGGGTACCCTCTAGTTTACTCAGTGTGACTGCCATATAAAGCTAAACCCTCAAAGCCAACTCCCCCAACCACCTTGACTTTCTAATCTGGAGCTATTTTTAAAATTTATTTATTTTTCTTAAATAGGTCATACATTCACATGTTTAAAATAACAACAACAAAAAAGCTACAAATGAAAAATCTCCTGCCTCTTC
>NW_007730050.1:88359-89710 GCF_000696425.1 Galeopterus variegatus
ACTTGGGTACCCTCTAGTTTACTCAGTGTGACTGCCATATAAAGCTAAACCCTCAAAGCCAGCTCCCCCAACCACCTTGACTTTCTAATCTGGAGCTATTTTTAAAATTTATTTATTTTTCTTAAATAGGTCATATATTCACATGTTTAAAATAACAACAACAAAAAAGCTACAAATGAAAAATCTCCTGCCTCTTCTTTCCCCATGTAGCCAATTCTGACCACTTGCAAGAAATTTCCAGAGTTTCTTAATGCACATACAAAAATGAAGGTAAGCTAACTTCCTTATAATTCACAAGGGAGTATGTTCTCCATACTTTTCTGAACCATGTGTTCTGGTCATCTATTGTGGTGTAACAAATACCTCTGAACTTAGTGGCTTAACACAACTTATTCTCTCAGTTCAGTGGGTTGATGGGGCTCAGCTGGATAGTTCTTCGGCTCCTCATTTGTGGTTGCAGTCGGATGTCAACATTACAGGAGTCATCTGAAGGCTCGGCTGGATGGAGTGACCAAAATAGCTTACAAATGACCGGAAATTGATGCTAGTTGCTTAATGGGAGCTCAGCTCCTAGAACACCTCCCCGCAGACTCCATGTCGCATCAAGGAGGTTGGGTTCTGAGTGAGCACGTCCCAAAGGCAAGTGTTCCAAGGGAGCAGGAAGTGGAAGTTGTTAGGCCTATTAAGGGCTGTTTACAGAAGTGGTGAAGTCATTTCTGTGTTTTCTATTAGCCAAAGCATTCATAAGGCCTACCCAGATTCAGAGGGATGGAGAAATAAACCCCATCTCTTTATGGGGTCGTGGCAAGATCACATTGCAGAAGAGCTTGTGGGATAGGAGAAGCTGCAGTGGCCATCCTTGGAAAATACAACCTGCAACACCATCTGAAGAAAGTTTCTACTCCTAATGAGTCTAAGGCCTGAGGAGCCTTCTTTTGTACTAACATCTAATCCCCCGTTGCTGTTTCCACTGTCATGACTAATTTGGGCCCTCATCACTTTGTAGCTAGTTCATTGTCAGAGCTATCTTCCTGCTGTCCAACTTCTCCTTCCTGCCAACAGCCAATAAAACTTGTGTTTTCCCACCACAGGTATTTCCACAAACTGTATCTTTGATGATGTTATTCTCCTACGTAAAAATCCGCTTTGGTACCCCAGCGTATAGGAAAAGTTGCCAGCTGCTGGCCATAAGTCTTGTTTGACCTGTGTGGTATTGGCACATATAGGATTTACATTTTTAAAAAGCTTCCCACATTGCAAAAACAGCAGAATTTATGTAAAAATCTGAACTAAGCTCCATTTGAAAAACTGAGTTCTCATATATGGAAAAATTTAATTATTCAATTCATAT
>NW_007730050.1:89937-92815 GCF_000696425.1 Galeopterus variegatus
CCTCGGGCGGGAGCGCTGCCGCGCTTCCCAAGCGGCGCACTATCCAGTGCGCCACCGGGCCGGCCCTAGGATTTACATTTTTAAAAAGCTTCCCACATTGCAAAAACAGCAGAATTTATGTAAAAATCTGAATTAAGCTCCATTTGAAAAACTGAGTTCTCATATATGGAAAAATTTAATTATTCAATTCATATGTTCTAGATACTGAACAAAAGAGAAGAAAAAATCCTGCCCTTACGGAGTGTATATTCTAGCTGTAGGGAGGCAGTCAATAGACAAAATAAATAGGTTAGATATACAAAATGTTGGATGGCAGTAAATTCTGTGGAGGGCGTGAAGGGGATAAAGAACGGAGTGGATGGGAAAGGCTGTAATTTCAAATCACGCATTCACGGATGGATGGCCTCACTGAAATGTGACATGTGAATTTAAAGACTGTGGGAGTTGAATAAGAGAAATGTGGATTTCTAGAACTGTGCTGTCTAATATGGTAGCCACTAGTCATATGCTACTTAAATTTATATTAATTACAGTTGAATGAAGTTAGCAATTCAGTTCTTTAGTCACACTAGTTGCATTTCAAGTGCTCAGTAGCCACATGTGGCTAGTGGCTGCAAAACAGATATAGAACGTTTTCATCATTGCAGAAAGTTCTGTTGAACAGCACTGCAGAGGAATAGTGTTCCAGGCAGAGGGTACAGCAAGTGCAAAGGTCCTAGGGTGGGACACTGCTTGATTTGAGCTAAAGAGTGGCATGGCTCTTCTGTTTACACATTCCTACTGTTCCCTATTGTCTGCCAATTTTTATATTGAGGCTAAATGGCATTTGTCATTTATCACCTTAAACTAAGCCAATTTTCCAAAGGCCTTTATTGATATTGAGTTTAATGCCATAGCATCTATGGAATAAAGTCCAAACTCTTTAGCCTTGCATTGAGAAATTCTGTGAAACAGCATGAAGACCAAGAGCCTGGACTAGGAGATAGAACATGTGCGTTCTGTTTTGGAGGAGAGTAGGTTCATGGTATGATTCAAACGGTATTATCAGGGGTGATAGGGCACAGGACCAAGAGCCTGGACTAGGAGATAGAACATGTGCGTTCTGTTTTGGAGGAGAGTAGGTTCACGGTATGATTCAAACGGTATTATCAAGGGTGATAGGGCACAAGCACAATGAGAGTGAACATTCACGAAGAGTGCCCGGGAGGGCCTCTAGTGGACCAGGTGTTAACCCTTTAGTTGCCATATCATGGGGTAGTTTGAAGTACGGGGGGAGAGTGGCGCTCTGGGGCTCAGGGCAATGACTTTATTAGCAATTGGAGCTGAAGTGTTTTAACACTATAAAAACTGATACAGTCTGACATGGTACATACAAGTGGGATTTCAGCCTTGGATAAATATATATGATAGGTACTTAGAAACTGTAACAAACTATAGAGTTTATTATAGAGTCCCTTCCAATAAACATACCCAGTTTAAGGTGACAGTATTTAAGGCCTTCGGCACTATGTCACCGGCATCCATTCTGGCATTTTCTCCTACTTCTTTATCATGTTATTACTCTGTCCCACCAGCATGACATATTCTCAGTGCCCAATAGGTTCTGTGTGATATCACCTTGGTGTTTTTCTCATGTTTTTCCTCCTTACTTGAAGGACCCTCACCCTCCTTTCGCCTGCTTGAATCTTTCCCACTCAGCATTAAGGCACAGCTTAAACTTCCTTCCCTTCATTGATTAATCTTTGCCTAGCCCGGGCCAGAAGTATTTCTTTCTCCTGTGGCCTGGAGTGTTCATTATCACACTCACTTGGCAATTACTAAGAGAACAAAGGAAATATCTTTGTATACTCCTGGGCCAAATCTTACATTCCTTAAGGGCAGAAGTCACAGATCATTCTTCCTTTTTCCTTACACAGCCATATTTCCAAATATATCTCCAAGCATCTGCCATGTGAGGAACTGAGAGTACAATTGTAAACCAGTTACAGACCGTGTTGTAACACCAAGGTCAACGGTTTGGATTCTCCTACCCACCAGCTCCCCCTCAAAAAAAAGAAAAAAAAGTAAACAAACTCAGGGCCCTGACCTCCTAAATCCTTATCTTTTTTTTTTTTTTTATGTGAATAAGCTTATTCAATTCTTGCAAGTCTTAGGCAAAGATGGGGACCCCCATGTCCTACTGTTGAGTACAGGCCCTAGCTGGCCCCTGCTGAAGATTGAGCTGGGATGTGAAGATTCACAGGCTCCTGGAGTTTAAGGCCCTGCTGAATAGTTTCATTCTCATGTTCCAAGATTCCTACCGCCTGGAACGATGTAAACAGTGATTCACACCGAGGTAGGCCTTTACAGTTTACCAAGCACATTCATCACACGCAGCAGGTTTTCAGGGAAGGTCAGGTTCCAGCTTGCTAGCAGAGATTCACCTACGGGTCATCAGACTTGCACCTACTTTGTTAAACACCTATGATAAATAACAAAAGTTCTCTCCCCTCATTCTTTCATGAGGAGTGTAGCAAGAGGGGTCAGCGTGGGGCAGCTGTGCCTCATGGTGTTTGCCTTGTAACACAATACAGAGCCTATTTGAAGTTCTTTGGCAAAAAAGGTTTCTAGGAATGAAGACTAGGACGTGGGGCTCGGCTGGGCAAAAGCGCGGGAGGGCGGACGACTTCCCAGCTCGCTTGCTCGAAGTCCAGGTCAAGCCCGGCTGTTAGGAAAATGGGAGCGAAGCAAGGTTTTCACCCTAAAGGGAACGGGGAGGGGGAAGCGGAGGGCGGCAGGAGACGACTGGAGAGTGGGCTGGGTGGGGGTGGGATTCTGGGGATGCCGCACCTGCGGAGGAGGGGAGCCCCGCCGCGGGGTCCCTCTGCCGAGGGGG
Source organism: Galeopterus variegatus (assembly GCF_000696425.1). Lineage (NCBI taxonomy): Eukaryota > Metazoa > Chordata > Mammalia > Dermoptera > Cynocephalidae > Galeopterus > Galeopterus variegatus. Next base: position 92,813 of record NW_007730050.1, read on the forward strand.
CGG
>NW_007730050.1:93704-95714 GCF_000696425.1 Galeopterus variegatus
CTGTGCGGGGCGTCTGGAAGTTGGGGAGGTGGCGGGAGGGGCCCCCTTCTGCCGGACTTGGCTGAAGAAGGGGCCCGGGACGGCGAGGTCTTGGAGTGCCCCCGGGGAGCGACGGCTTCCCCTCCCCCCAGGTGCACCTGACTTAACTCAAGGGCACCTGGATTCAGGCAGCCTGATCGGGGGCATCGCCGAAAGGAGGGTTGCTTGCCTCTTCCCGGAGGGGAAGCTGCAGGTGGCGGTTGCCCAACAGTCAGCCAGCCCTGACCCGACAGCAAGCCTCAGGATCCGCGAGTGGGATCCCAGTTCTCAGGACGCATGCGACGTGTGCGCTTGTTTTGGACGTTCCGTTGCAAGTTCTGGGCATCGGGACTGGCTCAGGTAGCCGCCACTGCAGAGGGGGAAACCCAGGAGTTGGAGGTTCCTGGGTTCCGGCCTCTCCAGCACTTAGTACCTTGGGATGTCCCCTTGAGCAGGAGAGTGTACGCCTCCAAGAATCGTAAATGTTGACTTCCTGATGGTGTGTTCAGATATGATTTCCTGGTGAAGGAGTGTCCCTCGTTGGGTTCTAAGTGCATCCACTGACTTGAGCAGGTCAGACGTGTTTCGTATGTTAAGAGAAGCGGGAAAGGCCTGCTGATTGTCTCCTGGGATCTTTAACAAGCCACTCAGGAGGCCCCACCAGGGCCTCAGGACACGGGGCAGACTTATTCAGACTTCTGGTGGCTTTTACTCATTTTCTAAAATTTCGTCATCATTAAGTAGTCTTTACTGAGAAGCTGCGACAACGCAGATTTTTTTCCCCTTGTAGTTTAAGAAATGAAGTCTTGGTTGTCAGCCTTAAAAGAAAACCTTAGTGGAAGACTTTTAGCTATTGCAAAGATTGGTTTGTGAAAACTTGAGAGGGAGACAGGCTTGTTTTGGTGTGGCTTCCTTGGGGAAGAGTCTGAATTGGTGCAGGTCTTTAGCTTGCTAGACTGTGTTCCTCCTTTCCTAGCCCTTTCTTTGCCATGTAGGGATGACTGTACATTGTCCACCTCAGAAGGGTGTTCTGAGGATTAGCTAGGTGTAATTGGACCTTCTTAAAGTCGGTGACCAGGGGAGTTTAAGAACTGCCCACAGCTGACCTTAACGTGTGGCACATAGGGTTGCCTGCAAAGAAAGCTAGGAAAGGTGTCCCCAAGATATGGTGGCTAAATAAACACAAGAGTTACAGACTTTACAAAAATCTAGGGAAAAGTAGGTCGAATTGTGTTCCTGTTATCCTTGACAGTTACTTTTTCATGGCACAGAATACTGAAGACATGAGGGCAGCCAGGCAATCTGTGACAAGAATTGCTGAGGGGTGTCTGTATAAATAGATGTGTAGTGTTCATTTGCATGGAACTTGTGTTTTTCACTGCCTGGGTTGATGTGTGCCTTGCCACTATATGTATTGACTCTTATTTTCTTAATTATTAGGAATGTGGTTACCTCAAATAACATATACTTTATTAACCCTTTCTTTTGTTCCAATACTGTATGACCTCTTTTGGGGACTTTACAAATACATTTCATAAGTGCATAGCCAGTTTTTTATTGGGAGAAGATTGATTGTCAAATTTTCCCATGTTGGAAACCCATAGTTTTGAGCTATTTTCCTCTCCTTCTGCTTGGAACCATATTTGTGATTTTGGAAACTTCTCCGTCAAAGGGGTAGAAAAGGGTTTGAAAGAAAGAGAAAAACAGGTGAAATATATACTTGTATTAGGCAGCTCAGGCTGCCATAACATTCCATAGACTGGGTGGTTTAAACAACAGAAATTTACTTGTATTTTGTAATAGTTCTGGAGGTCAGTGTGCAAGCCGACTTCTGGTTTCTGGTGAGGACTCTTCCTGGCTTACAGATGGCCACTTTCTTGCCGTGCCCTCATATGGCCATTCCTCAGTGCACTCAGAAAGATCTTGCTCTCGGGCCGGCCCTGTGGCTCACTCGGGAGAGTGTGGTGCTGATAGCACCAAGGCCAGGGGTTC
>NW_007730050.1:96395-97844 GCF_000696425.1 Galeopterus variegatus
AAAGATCTTGCTCTCTTCCTCTTCTTATAAGGCCACTAATCCTATCATGAAGGCCCCACCCTCATGACCTAATCTAATCCTAAATATTTACCAAAGGCCCGATCTTTGAAAACCATCACATTGGGGGTTAGGGCTTCAATATATGAATTTTGTAGGGGACACAAACATTCATCTGTAACAGAAGGCATTTGAAAGAAAGAGAAAAAGAGGTAAAATATGTACCTGACTGGTTGGTTGGTAACTTGTGAGCATCTGGGGTTGTCTGGTTAGCCCCCTTGGTTAGGACAGTGATGCTAACACAAACAAATCATGGTTTAGATCCTTTGGTGGACCTTTAGCTTTGTGTCTCATGGGATGCACCTCCAGATTGGAGCTCAGGGACAAGTTAACAGAAATTGATTACTGCTGGTAAAGAAACAGCTCTGTGCTTTACACATGTTGGTGAAGTTTCAACTCCTGTACTGACCAAGATCTGATTGAGCCAATACATGTGGCTTTTGTTATGCTGCCTTGGGCTCTCACAAATCTGGACAGTCTGACATCAAATAAGCTCTTTGTGGGTTGTGTTGTTCAACCCAGATGCATTGTAGGCTATCTTAGTAGGAAAAATTAAGCAGTCATTTGGTTAATACAGCAGAGTTCCTTGGTTTCTCGGTTCAGTCACTTCTAATAGTGCTGAATTCAACATGCATACTAATTAAGACTCTTTGCACTTCTTTAGGATAAGTGGGGGAAAGACTAGTTTTGCTTTGTGGGAGGCCCCTAGCTACCTCTTCAAAATCAACAGCGAGGTAAGGCACAGCTTGAATTCCCACCAAAACCCTTTAATCATTTAAAGAAAATTTTTGCATAATGGAGATTATAAGAGAATATAATAAACCCCTAAGCTTCAGTAGTTATTAAAATTTTGCCAGTCTTATTTAATTTATTTCCTCCTTCCCTACTTTTTTGTTTTTTTGTGGGAGCTGATGTATTTTAAAGCAAAATCCTAAATATCATATGTCATGTCACTCACAAATGTTTCAGTTTACATCTTTGATAAAAACATTAAAAAAAAAATTCTGTGCCTTTTTCACACTTAAAAATATTAACAGTAATTCCTTAATATAATTCCCATATTCAGTTTTTTCAAAGATGTCTTTTTACTTATGAATGTTGGAATCAGGAACTAAACAAGGTCCACATGTTGCATTTGGTTGTTAGGCTCTTAAGTCTATTCTATTTTATAACAGTTGCCCCCTTCTCTCCTTTTTCATTCCATTGATTTTCAAGAGAGAATGGGTCATTTTCCAGTAGAATGTCTCACTTTCTGGGCTGATTCTTTACTTGTGGTGTCATTTAACTTGTTCCTCTCTTCTGTTTCTTATAATCTGGCAGATAGATATAGAGGTTTGATTAGATTCAGGTTCAAAGGCAAGTATCCTTTGTAGGTGGTGCTGTGTAAAATCA
>NW_007730050.1:98888-122515 GCF_000696425.1 Galeopterus variegatus
CTCTTTTTAAGTATCATTAAGAACTTAAGGAACTTAATATATTTGTTCAGTCCATTGCAGTTCATATTCTTTTTGACATTCAGTTTGGCCTTGTCTTGAGTATACTTTTTATATGTCCCCAGTAGGCTCTCATATCATCTCTCACTTTCTGGAAAGAGATATTCTAAGCATATCTTCTCCATTCTCTGCTCCAGACCTGAAATTAGTAGTGTTCCCAAGGAGCACTGATTCTTATTACTGAAAACTGTTCATTTTCTCCAACTTTTGCCTCTGTTCGTGGCTGCATTATTTTTACTTTGGTCTTAAGCCTCCTTCCTTAGTTTTTTGTTTTGTTTATAAAATCCTTCTCATCAGGCTGTTTCTAAGCCTGACGTTTCCCCCTGTAATAAAATAGCTACTAACAACCATCCTCTCTTCTATATATACTGTCCAAGTGCTGGGGCTGACTTATTTTGGGCTTTGGCTGCTGTGATCTTTTCTGCAGTGCTCTACCACTGTCTTCATCTTGAAATTTGTTTCATTTACAGCAGCCAGAATGAGTCACCAATTATGCCAAATTGACTGTTCACCAAAGTCCTCCAGTGATTCTCAGCCTTTGGATTAGACATCAGAAGGATGGCTGTCTTCTGTTCCCTGACCTCTTTTCTTTAAGCACCCTTCGCTAGGCAGTGTTGCATGGCAGGTGCTCTTCAAAACTGAGAAACTAGGAAGAACAGCTGGTGGCCCTCTGAGTGAGGTTCTTTTTCATTTATAGTCTCTTTACCCAGATAATTCCCTCTCCAAGAACAAAGTAACCCTTTCCCTTTATCCAAACTGGAGTGCTTTACATGTATATGACTTAATACCCTTCTTGCCAGAAATTTGACTTTGTCGATAGAGAAATACACACTGCTCCAAATTATACCAATATGCCTATCCAATTTATAGTCATTTTAGACAAATTTTACAGGTAAAGCATATAATTTGTTCTTTGTACTTAAATTGGCTAATGTGCCATAGTACTTAATTATGTGCCATGCATATTCTGATATAAACTTCATTTAACCTCACAACAAGCCTATGAGATAGATGCATTCTACAGGTGAAGAAACTGAAGCACAGATGTAACTTGAGTAAGATCACAGAGTGTGTGGAGGAAGGGAGGTTTGAATCCAGGCAGCCTGGTTCCATAGAGCCCAATGCATGCTCTGAATTGCCCAGTGCTCCTCAAATGCAGGGAGGGCAAAGGCTGTATTTACTTTAAACTACCCTAGCCTTATAGCACCTACTGGTGGTCAATAAGTGCTGTTGATATGCCAGACTTTAACTTTTCTTTCATTTGAGCACACAGAGGCTTGTGATTAATTTATATGGTGTGGAGGCAAGGGGGCCGGGGGGGGGGGGGGGGGGGGGGGGGAATGGGAAGAAGCATTGTGGTGATAGGTGAATGGTAACTGATACTTATCGAAAGTAGAAATAGAATTGAGTGTGTCATAAGCAAAAAACCACCCATGTTCCCCTTGATCAAGGTCAATCCAAAAGCCTTGTGAATTCGCTTACTTTTTTCTTATCTGCTTATGGTAGCCTGTGAGAAGATAAAAGCCATTAAAGGGAGGCATGCATCTTCCAGGGAAAGTGAATTGAGTCAGATGTGAGGGACATGTGATGATCTTATTTGAGAAACTTGGACTTGGCTCTCTCTGATGGCTGACAAACTACCAGCTCAAACTTTTGTGTTATAAAACTATGTTAATCATGGCTACAAATAAAGTAAAAACTATGGATATCACCTCCAAAAATATTTAGAAAGAAGGAAAATAAACCTTAGATTCATTTATTCTAATTCCATGTGGTTTCTAGCACGGGAACTCAATGGCGGTTAATAATACTTTATTTACTTTATTTCTTTCTGTCCCCCACTAACCCCCCGCCCCCACCTTTTGCATAATTAGATTGGAGGACTAGTGCGTGGGCTGTGATTTGATTCCCAGCGCCATCCGCCCCCGCCTTTTGCATAATTAGATTGGAGGACTAGTGCGTGGGCTGTGATTTGATTCCCAGCGCCATCACTCTATCCTTGCCTGAGATAGTCTCTGAGCTCTCTGAGCCTGTTTCTTCCTCTGTAATGAGATATGCTGTGGGTCAGGTTTTTCCAAGAAGAGAGACAACATATATAAAGTGTTGGGCACATTGGAGTTTAAATTTTTCCTTCCCTGGCTGGATGCTTATTCTAGGCAAATGGACTTGCATAGACATATTTATGGAAATCTAGGCACAAAAAACTTTTGCTTTCATATGCAATGTCAGTTTCCATTTTTAAAAATAATATCCTATAGAGGAATATTTTAGGTGCTGTCTAAATACTGTTACTGTAACAAAATAGGCTGTTTCATACTTGCCCTGTCTCTTAAATTGACTTGGCAGTAATTGGTGACTTGTGTAGCCTAAGAATAGATGAAAAGGTAGGAGTTAAGTCACTGGTGATGACTTTGAGTACTTATGATATTTTTTCCCTCTCAGTATTGCATAACAACCCATGTTAGGAATAGTGATAAATCCAATAATGATACATGATCTGGAAGTAGTTTGTGAGAAGTTATGAGATTTTATGTGAAGGCAAAATAGTTAAAAATCAATGACTTAATTTTTTTGTGGCAAATTATTATTAGGATAAGTCATTCATAAATGGGTATGGACAAGGGAAATTCCACAAATGCCATTGTGGAAGTTCTTTATCAGATTGAAACCTCAATAGTCTCCTAAAAGGAGGAGGTATTTTCACCTTTGAGGAAATTATAATCCGGATAGGCCAGCCAGCGAGGAAATCGCAGGGGTAGAATGGAGCCCAGGTCTTTCCACACCCCCATGTTGTCTAAGACTTTGACGTAACAATAACACGTGGTGTATTGAAACAACAAATGCACGAAACATTCCAAATCCTAGTGCAAAACACCGTCAGTTTCTTTACAGTGTCTTCTGTAATGGCTTCCAGGATCTGTCTTTATTTACTTACAAGCTCTGGCTGGCTTGAGCTGAGCAGCTGTCAGTCATCTCCCAGTAATACCAGCCAGTGTACAAGAAGTGAAGGTTTGGGATATTACAAATAGAGCTTTATAAAGCAAGAAAGTTCCTCTTCTGTTCTGTATGGAAAACTGGAAGAAGAAGAGTTAGTTTCTTGTAACCCAGACTTGTGTTTCTGGTGGTAATATGCTTGATATTTAAGGAACTTCAGAATAGGAAGTTGGAAGTACGCATACATGTCAAAGTAATGAACTCATTTACAACTGAAAAAAATCATTTCGAACACACGGATATCTTTTAATGAAATTAAATTTTGGTATTTTACATTTTAATGTTGTGTGATTACCTGAAGAATGGCTCTTAACTGCTCTTTTGTTTTCTGTTTTTTTGATCCCTGGCCTTTTTAAGAATCAAAGGATAGGACTGCAGAAAAAATGCACGTGCAAACGTAATTTTGCATCTCTTTTCAGGGGGCTTGTGGATGTTCTAAAGTCTGGGCCTCACAGACCCCTGGTTAAAAAGGCCTTCCCTAACTTCCCTTCCAGAGAGCAGCATCATGGTTTTATGACTTTAACTTTTGTCTTCCTTTCCTCTAAAAATTGGCATAAGTATTCATTCAGTTATAAGTGTTTTCTTGAATTAAAATATTTTATTGCTTTGTTGAATTGGGAATTGTGTAGCAAATGCTTCAGTGAGCTTTGGTGGGTTGTGGTGCTAATAATGATAATTGTTATTATTTAATAAATCCTTATATAACATTTATCATGTTGGGTTGTTTGAAGTACTTTAAAAACAGTAGCTCATTTAATCCTTATATGTCAGATGGTCGCATTGTCTTCTTTTTTCCAAAGAGGAAAATGAGGCACATGGAGGCTAAGTTGACTTAAGATCACCCTGTATAAGCGGAAGAGCCAAAATTTGAACTCAGGNTCTTGTAACCCAGACTTGTGTTTCTGGTGGTAATATGCTTGATATTTAAGGAACTTCAGAAAAGGAAGTTGGAAGTACGCATACATGTCAAAGTAATGAACTCATTTACAACTGAAAAAAATCATTTCGAACACATGGATATCTTTTTTTTTTTTTCTTCCTTTTTTGTCTTTTTTCGTGACCAGCAACGGATCGCAACGCTCGGTGCTGCTCCCGCCCCTTGCTCAGCCAGTGAGCGGCCGGTCTGTATGTGGGATCCGAACCCTCGGCAGGAGCGCTGCCGCGCTTAGCAGTGCGCCACCGGGCCGGCCCTTAATGAAATTAAATTTTGGTATTTTACATTTTAATGTGTGATTACCTGAAGAATGACTCTTAACTGCTCTTTTGTTTTCTGTTTTTTTGATCCCTGGCCTTTTTAAGAATCAAAGGATAGGACTGCAGAAAAAATGCACGTGCAGACGTAATTTTGCATCTCTTTTCAGGGGGCTTGTGGATGTTCTAAAGTCTGGGCCACACAGACCCCTGGTTAAAAAGGCCTTCCCTAACTTCCCTTCCAGAGAGCAGCATCATGGTTTTATGACTTTAACTTTTATCTTCCTTTCCTCTAAAAATTGGCATAAGTATTCATTCAGTTATAAGTGTTTTCTTGAATTAAAATATTTTATTGCTTTGTTGAATTGGGAATTGTGTAGCAAATGCTTCAGTGAGCTTTGGTGGGTTGTGGTGCTAATAATGATAATTGTTATTATTTAATAAATCCTTATATAACATTTATCATGTTGGGTTGTTTGAAGTACTTTAAAAACAGTAGCTCATTTAATCCTTATATGTCAGATGGTTGCATTGTCTTCTTTTTTCCAAAGAGGAAAATGAGGCACAGGGAGGCTAAGTTGACTTAAGATCACCCTGTATAAGCGGAAGAGCCAAAATTTGAACTCAGGATGTCTGGCTCCATATTATGCAGTTTGACTATTCTGTATTTTCTCTCTAGATAAAATAATGAAAGTACTTCCTTGATTAGAGTCTCTCTTTTTTTTATTTTAATATCTTTGAAATTGGCATGTATCTTACAGTTGATGTGATCATTTAAAGGAGTACTATTTTTCCCCCCTTTAAGCCTATTATTATAAGGTGGTTATCATTATTAAGATGGTATATCTTAAAATTATTGGCGCCTTAGAATAAAGGAACTGTGGTAAGCCATGTTTTCTTTTTTTTTTTTTAATTGGTTATGAATATTCATGAGATACAAAGCTGATTGTCACCACTTGTGCCCAGGATGTTAAGGCCAGATCCATACTGGCAGCATGCCCATTACCACAAATTGCGATTATACCCTGTGTTCCCCACCCAATTATCCCCGACCTCCCTCCCCACTTTGTATCCCTAGGTATGTTCTCTGCCTCTGCAAGTCCAACATACCGCTGGTGTCTTTCTTTCCTTCTTTCTCTCTTAGTTCTCGCTTATGAGTGAGTACATACGGTATTTATCTCTCTGTGCTTTGCTTATTTCACTCAACATAAGTTTCTCCAAGCCCATCCATGTTGTTGTAAATGGGAGAATTTCATTCTTTTTTATGGCAGAGTAGTATTCCATGGTGTATATATACCACAATTTCCTTTTCCAGTTGTCCATTGATGGAAATTTAGGTTGGTTCCATATCTTGCTTATTATAAACAGAACTGCAGTGAACATGGGAGTGCAGGTGTCCCTTCAACATGATGATTTCCATTCCTTTGGGTATATACCCACAGGTGGGATTGCTGGATTGTGTGGAAGATCTACCTGTAGTTGTTTGAGACACCTCCATACTGTTTTCCATAGTGGTTGTACTAATTTACAGTCCCACCAGCAGTGCAGGAGCATTCCCTTCTCTCTACACCCTCGCCAGCATTTGTTATTCTCCCTCCGTCTTTTTAATTATGCCAGTCTAACTGGGATGAGATGATATCTCAGTGTGGTTTTAATTTACATTTCCCTGATGACTACTGATGTTGAGGAGCATTTTTTCATGTACCTGTTGGACATTTGTATGTCTTCCTTTGAAAAATGTCTATTCAGCTCCTTTGCCCATTTTTTAAATTGGGTTATTTGTTTTTTTACTGTGTAATTGCTTGAGTTCCTTGTATATTATAGATATTAATCCCTTGTCGGATGCATAGTTAGCAAAAATTTTCTCCCCCTCTGTAGGTTGTCGTTTCACTCTGTTGATTGTTTCCTTTGCTGTGCAGAAGCTTTTTTCTTTGATATAGTCCCATTTGTTTATTTTTTCTTTTATTGCCTGTGCTTTCAGGCTTATGTTCATAAAGTCTGTGCCCAGACCTAGTTCCTGAAGTGTTTCACCTATATTTTCCCTTAGTAATTTTACAGTTGCAGGTTTTATACTTAAGTCTTTAATCCATTTTGAGTTGATTTTAGTGTATGGTGAGAGGTGCATGTCTAGTTTCATATTTCTGCATATGGATATCCAATTTCCCCAGCACCACTTATTGAAGAGGCTGTCTTTTCCCCAGTGTAAGTTTTTGTTGCCTTTGCCAAATATCAGATGGCTGTAAGCCTGAGGGGTGATTTCTGGGTTCTCTATTCTGCTCCACTGGTCCAAGTGTCTATTTTTATTCCAGTACCAGGCTGTTTTGGTTCCTAAAGCCTTGTAGTATAATTTGAAGTCAGGTAGTGTTATGCCTCCGGCTTTATTACTATTATTATTTTTGCTCAGGATTGCTTTGGCTAGGTAAGCCACGTTTTCATTTTTTTTCCATTGCTGGCCAGTACAGGGATTGAACCCGGACTTTGGTGTTATCAGCACCAGGCTCTAACCAACTCTCTCAGCCAGCGCCATGTTTTCAGTTTTTAAATATAGCTGCATAGTTTACAGAAATATCAAAGTAAATCATAGCTTTAAAACTGCATGCAAACAAAATCCATATCTATTTATGAAGTGTGAAAAATGTAAATTAAGATTAACAATTTATATGAACATCGATATTGCTTAGGTAATGATTTAAATGTTAGGGGAGAATAAATTTAAATCTTTCCTACAAAAAGCATGAATAGCCTTAGGGTAATATTGAAGGTTATAAGAAGCCGAAATTCTGAGTGGGGAGTTAAAAATATATATGTATATGTGTGTGTTTGCATATACATAAATAATTTATTATTGGTTTCCTCACACATTTTTTTTAGAAAGTAAAATTTAAGAGTTAAACTTCCCATACAAATTTCTTAAGGCTGAGAACCATGAATATAACCAAATGACAATAGATTTATCCTTGTCTTTGAGTCACCATAATTTGTGTGGTGAGTTGGCAGATCTTACCTTCTGTGACTCAGTTAATCTTGTTTGTCTTTTATCTGCTTTGTTCACGGGATGTTGGCTTCTTGCTCGTAAAAATGCTTTTCTTTTTATTTTGGCTTTTCTTTTTATTTTGCACTATTTGTGTTATCTGTAGAGAAAATATAATTCAGGACTTCTAATAAGTTAGACTCTTAACTAAAGTTAGAGTCCTGAAAACCAGGTTTTTTGCATTCTAGCTGGTGTCTTCCTGTATTTTTTTCTAACTGGTTTAGCAACTTAAACTTCAGCCCTACTGGTTTTGTTGTTCAGTTGCGTTTGACCTTGTCAAATCATTTACCTGCAGCTGTTAGGAGGTGTGCATGCAAATACTTGTGATTGCCTAACACTTATGGCTTTGGTGCTTACTGTAAATTTGTTTTACTCTCGCCTGTTATTTTTGAGGGAAGTGAACAGCTTATCACTTCTGTTTGCTCTGACACTCTAAATGTTGACTATAATGAACAAACACTGAAAATTTTTTACATTGTACTGTGAATTTATTTATAGGTATGGAATCTTTTGTAAAAAATTTTTTTAAAAAGTGGAGAAGAGTATGTGTGATGGTATCTTGTAGAGACTGGGGGAAGTATGATGCCTATTTCAGTCCATTAAAATACAATTTGTCTATAGTGTCGTAGAGAGAATATTTTTCTTTGAGTCTGTCACTTAATGTCTGTGTGACCTGGAGTAAGTCAAATAACCTCTCTGAGCTTTTTTCTCTAAGATGGAGTACCAGTATTCTATTCTGGGCATCATTGGTGGGATAGGGAATCAGTTTTCATTTCTTGCTCCTTGTCTGACCAAGGGCACAGCAGTGGTCTTTCTATATTGAGGTGTCAACTCAAGCTGCAGTACACTTGGGGCCTACGTGTGTCTTACACAAGTGGGAAGATAGATCTTCCGTATTTGCCACATCTCTTTAGTTATGGAGGGAGAAGATAATGCATTAGCAGAGGGAGAATTTTCAACTCAAGCTGCAGTACACTTGGGGCCTACGTGTGTCTTACACAAGTGGGAAGATAGATCTTCTGTATTTGCCACATCTCTTTAGTTATGGAGGGAGAAGATAATGCATTAGCAGAGGGAGAATTTGAAGGTGTAAGAGGAGTCTGATTAAATCAAGAAACTGTCATATCAAAAGAGTAAAAAGAACATATCTATAAATCTGGTTCTGGCAGATTAAATGGTTTGTTTGGCTGTAAACTGAATTCTGGGAGAGATGTCAGAAGAAAACTTGGTGTGTCCATCAGAGATCTTACTTAGTAGTTTTCTTTTGGATAAGAAGTTTGTTGCTGTTTCTTTGTCATCAGTGAAGGCTGTTGCTTAGCCTCAAATTAGCATCAATATTTGCTTTCCTCTACTATTTCAGGTTTATAATAAATTTTCAAATGGCATATGTTGAAGCATTCAAGCTTCCTGTTGCTCTTGGTACATAACTCCTTAAAAAAAAAAAAGAAAGAAAAAAAGAAAGCTTTCTAGACATTTTCTAGTCTACCTTGATTATCTCAAATGAAGTTAGAGCTTAAAAAAACCCAGCAAGTTCAGTTCACCTGTAGTTGCGAGTTGATTCTGCTGTCATTTATATAATGCTTTACGTTTACAAAGTGCCTTCATGTAATTCTTATTTTACTGTTTTCCTAACTCCAGAATAAAGTATTTCCTTTACAGACTCAAATGCAAGTTACTGAGCTTTTCTGTGTGGTACAACCTCTCCACCTGTGACGCAAAGGTAGTGCCCACCTAGTTGTGTAGAGAATGCTCAGTAATTGTGAGCTGTGGCTCTTATCATTGCTGTTGTCATCATTGTCATTGTCATCATCGTCATCATCATGAGATGACAGATCTGAGGGATTCCAAGGTCAAGCTCTTTGCAAAGCTGAAAGGAGTTTTGCTGATCATATTGGCAGAAATTAAGTAAGAAAACTGAGGCTCCAAAACTGATGTTCTGCTGCAGGTCATAGTGAGGACGTTAAGAGCAGGGGCTCCTGAGGCTGGACCCCTCTTAGTCCCTGGCCCTCTGATAGGTTACTGTAGGCTGTTCCGCCTCAGGTTGTTGGGAGGAATGGGGCTAAAGCAGGGCTTCTCAAACTACAGTGTGCATCAGAATCCCTGGAGGGCTTATTAAAACACAGTCTGCTGGGCCCCAATCTTAGAGACTTCCATTCAGCGCTCTGAATGGGGCCCAGGAATCTGCATGTCCATCACCTTCCAGTTGATGCTGATGATGCTTGTCCATGGATGATGCTTGTAGCACTGGTCTAAAAGGCCTCAAAAGTTTGGTGAGCTTCATCATCAGGAAATTGCTGAAGTCAGGAGGCCACCTGGCTGTTTATTTACTACCTCCACCCATCATGGAAGGGCGAACCAAAATGGAGAACTATGACTATTAGAACATTCTTGAATTAATAATATTGGAAACTCCCCCTTACAGGTTTCTACAGAGTGACTGGCAGTTTCTTTTTTAAAAATGTGATGAGCATTTGGAGCAGAAAAGCTATGGCAGCTGTGCTGGTATTCTCTGCTGTCCATCTCACATACTCTCTGCCTTCTCTCTGCCAGTCTGTACCTTGGAGGCTGCCCTCTGTGGATTTTCATCACCAGGACTCCCTTGCCCTCTGGACTTGGTTTTGGTTCAGTCAGTGGGAGGCCAGGAGAAGAGAGGTCAGCCTATCTGTTCCTCCTGCCCCCTCTTTTTTACAGGGGCACTGGCAGTGACCATGACCATCTGTAACTGCAGCTCCCACTGGCCATTCCCTCCCTAATCTCTTTGACTCCTTCCAGCCTCTGCTAAAGCTGCGTCTTTCCCTCGTTCCTCAGGCCTGCTGCTGTCACAGGCTTGTCGTGACTAGCCCTGTGTGCTGCAGCATCTTTTGGGCCCCAGGATCTTGCCCACACTAGGTAGGCTCTTTTCTGAGAGGACTCTTGTCTGATGTAGGAACCCGAGTAAAAGCAGGGCTGGAAAATGTGACAGTAGAAGGTATAGCCTTGGTGAGAGGAAACTCATGAATGGAATTGGCACTGGTAGTGGTTAAGGCGAGGAAGCTGGCCTGGTCTCTGAAGTTTTGGTGGAAGATAGAGGGAGAGGCAGGGCAAGAACCTAGCCTTTAAGGTGTGCTTGGCTCAGCCATAGAGGATTCTAACCATAATGCTGAGCTTAACCATACAAGGTCCTGAGAGGTCCCTGGACCTCTGGTTAGAAGCTGCGCTGTGCTAGAATGTGACCCAGGTATCGTTCTTGTGCATAAACTTGGATGGCTAGGATTCTGAACCAGACAAGTTGTTATATGAGGAATTTGCATTCCTCTTCTACAATTGCCTGGCAATCTTTTTTTCCCCCCCTGCCCCTCCTTTTCCCCCAGGCACCCTTAGCATTGTCAGCCTATACACAGCCTTTATGTGGTACTTTGATCTTGCTAAATTTTGTCACAGTGTATTGAACATGTTCTGAAATGCCTGCCAAAACTACATTCACAAAGTAACAAATAGTTGAATAGAATAATTACACCTCCGGTTCCTTTGCCCATGGGTTCCAGTGGTGGGAGTGTCAATAAGATAAAAAACACTTTTTCATGGTTTTGGTGCTTAGCCAAATTATCTTACAGTAATCTCACCATGAAACAGGACCAAAACACACCCTCATATTAATTCTGTGTGTTGGTCAGGTCTTTCATACTGAAATGTCATGCCAGGTTGAAACTACCTCACAGCTTTTACAAATAACATTGGGGTTGGATACCAACATCTGAATACCTTGTCTTAATAAATAAAACATTTAAAGACGAAACAAGCTTTTGATCACAAATTTTCTGTTATTTCTTTGGTAAGAGAAAAGTTCTCTATGAGGAAAAAATCAACTCTGGAATTTTTTTCCCTCTTTCTCAGTTTCGTATATTTATGTGTTGGAAAACATGGATGTGTGAAGTAGTCAAGGGTGTGACCTCATATAATAGTGGCAAATCGTGACGAATCACCTCATGTTACTCAGTATGGCACAAATGTAAAGCATATGAATCCTTTGGTTTTTTTGCTCCATTTTCCTTTCTTTCTGGTCATTTCTCCAGTAAGGCTTGGTTGCTGGGTGCCCAGAGAAGAGGAGCCCAAATCTGCCAGGAGAAGGATGGAGCCTTCTTAGATGAAGGCTTCCCAGAAGTGGCTGTGCTTGTGTGTCACCTGTCAGTGGAAATGGACCAGAGGGAAGAGGAGAGAGGCTCTAATGCAGCGACCCTGGGGAGAGACCACGTCCTGGTCAGGGAACAAGTTCAGTGTGGAGGAGGAGGGGTGGGGGTGGGCTCCCAGCCAGGCAGGCTTCCTTTTCCAGTCTCTGAGCTGGGGTGAGGATGGTTCACCTCCAGGCTAGAGTGAATGTTCTCCCTGTCCCCCTGGCTGGCGAGGGAGCCCTTTCTGTTCAGAGACTCAGGTTTACTTTCTGTTCTTAGCATCTCCTTCTCTGGTTTGGCCCTACGAAATCTCTGATGAGCCTTTCTCCTGGTGTTTGAAGAGTCTTCTTACTACCCTTCCTTGGAGGAGCTGTCCGTCATTTCACGTTTGGTTTCTTTTGGCTTTGCCATTCCGGTATTCGTGTTGTCCTCTGCAGAGCTGTTTCCCTGAAAGCTTCTCTGGAGGGCTGGTTTCCCAGCGCCTCTGCTCTGAATCAGCTCATCCTTTTGGTTGTTTGCTTTCATCGTTTCACTCCACAGTGCTCCTGTGTTTTCATCCTGGCACTCATCTATCAGGTTACCTGGCCCCAGCGGAGGGCTTTGTTTTGTATGGGAGAGGATGCTAGGCTAGATGCCCTGTTTTTAGGAGTTTGGGGGATTGAAATACAGCTTTGCACATTGAGACTCAGAAAAGCCCTCATTCAACTCAACTCTTCTCTCAAATTTTTTTTAGACTATTAAGTTCTCACAGAAGAGGAACTATTGCAAGGTTTGAATAACTACTATCTAAGTGGTCTGTATTAGGGGGTGGAGAGTTTACAAATGTATTGATTGCTGATTAGCATTACATTTTCAAAACTGCCTGCTTTAAATAGAGACTTCTGCCTTGGCCAAAGGATACATACAGGATGCTATTGCTCTGGTGAGAAGTAAGATTGTGAGATCCAAAACCAGTTTCATTTCTTTAATGACTGTAATAAATGTTAGAAGCTTCTACTTAAGCAATTAGCTTTGGGAATACAAGGCTAAGCACAAGACAAAGTAAAGTGGATTAATGATTTTTGTTAGTTGTTTCTTCCAGTCCAGGTAGCTTCTTGTGATATAGCACCTGTCCTTAACATCACAGACAGCCATCCAATGCAGTCATTTTTGCCTTTCCTGGTATCTTTTCTTTCTAAAATCCGTGCTGTGTACCTACTATCTTATGTGTCCATCAGGATAGTCTAGGTTTTGCTGCAGTAACAAAAAAACACCAAAAACTTTGTAGCTTAACAGAACAAGAATTTATTTCTTGCTTACAAAAAGAACATTTTGCATCTGGGTGCTCTCCAGGGTAGCTGTCCTCCATGTGGCAGCTCTGCTGCTATCTTAGGACAGTTCCATATCAGCACCTTTTTCCACAGTGGCTGCAGCATGTGAATATAGAATGGAAAATTGCACACAGGCTTTCAGTGCTCTGCTGGAAATGACTTGTGCTCACATTTCATTAGCCAAAGCAAGTCATATGGCCTCATTTAAGGCACCAGGTAAGTGTCATCCTCTCAGGAGCCTTGAAGAGAAAAGAAACACAAATATTAGTAATGTCTATCTCAGTCATTAGAAGGTGGGAATACAGAAATAAATAGAGGCATGATGCCAGTCCTTAAGGCACTCAAAGTCCAGTGGGGAGATAAACATATTGATAGTATTACAATTTAGTTTTACAAAACAGTATTAATTACAGAATACATAGTATGATTACTATGATAGAACAGAAAGTACCTTGGGAGCGCAGAGGTATAGAACCTACATCATTGGGCTTGGGGACAAGAGGAACACTTCAGTGTGGAGCTGACATAAGAGCTGAGGTTTGTCTGTTCACCAGGTTTAGAGCTACGTTAGCTTGGTAAGGGTGGTGTCTGACATATTTTATGCGCTGCATAACATCTAAACTAATAATTTGGGATACAGCTCTAAGAAATAGGCTTACCCGTTCTTGGAAACCTCAAGAAAGAAATGAAAGCAATCTGTCAGCAATAGGACAGACCTGCCGGTTCAGATGAAATGCAGTACATGAGTGACCTTCTAATGAAGACTTGCTAAAAATACTTTTACTGAGCAATTATGCTACTGACAGTTCTTTAATCTCAAAAATTAAACTTGCCATTACAGTATGAAAAGAACAAAGCCGGGTGTAAAATAACCATCAAGGTTAGTTATTAGGCAACAAAGGTTGCATATGGAGTACTTTGATTCTCCCAGAGATTCCGACGTATGTTTGTTAGGTGTAAATGTGAATGGTGCATTAACATCGCAGGGAATGTGCTTTATAGACAAAAGAAGACAGTTTCTTTCTCAGATCTAATAGAGCCATATTCTGGTCGTTTTGTGCGGCTGTAGCCCCACCGGCCTCTTGCCCATTGTGCTGGGCATGCTCCCAACTGAGGGCCTTTGCACTTGTTTTCTCAGTCTAAAGCCCTCTTTCTCCAGATACCCACTCACCTGCTTCACGTCTTTGCTCAAATGCTATTCTCTGGGTGAGGCCCCTCAGCCGTCCTGTTGAAGGTAGCAACATGTACCTCCTCCCCATGCCCTGGTCCTCTACCACCTTCTAACATAAATAATTGGTAATTAGCTTATTTATTTTGTTTATGATCAGTCTTCACACATTAATATATCACTTATATCACCAGAATAGAGGACTGTTCTTCATAATGAAATAAATTTTATAATTAAGTAAATTTGGTCTTATAAAAAACATTACATGGTCCTTATTCTTATGGTGCCTCATATTAGCATTTGAGAACCATAGATAGGTGGGGTTTTTTGGGACAGAATAAAGGTGAGGCTGTGTGTGGATATGATCTAATGGATGTGAGGTGGCAGTCACCATCAGTTGACAAAAGCATTTCTTTAGAAAGATCAGTCTAAGTGTGTGGTGTGCCGAATGGAGAAAGGAGAGGTTGAGGCAGGAAATCACTTAGGGGTTGTAGCCCAGGTGTGGGCTGAGAAGTCAGAGTTTGGGAAGGAAGGAATGCTTGGATTTGGTGATCTGGTGATTCAGCAGCTAAAAACAACACAAAATAAGTTCCAGTGTTGAGAGGAATATATAACTTTATGAGAAGTATGACCAATGGTTGTCTCTATTCAGAAAGTCTTAAATTCCCAAGACTCTTGTTTAAGAAATTATGAGTAAGATTGTGTATGTGTATGTGTTTGAATGAAAAGTTATCTCAGTCGTGCAAGTTACCTTATGTGAGAGCTGGGAAAGAGGATGCTTTTTAAATGACTACAAGATGGTATTTGCCTCTAGGATGTTTTTTGAAATTTCAGGGTTTTTGTTGTTGTTGATGGCCGTCTGTGACCATTCTGGTGTGTCTTTCCCCTCAGAGTTGATACTGCTTTGTGGCCTCAGGCAGATGGAGGTGGATGTCCCCCACCCTCAGCTAGGTCTCCACCTTCAATGCCAGCTGCCCTCAGGCCCAGCCTTGGGCCAGCTGGAGGAAGATAAGGGGAGAGACAGCTGACTGGATACAAAGGAGAGTGTTTACTCCATTTATCCACCCCTGACTTTTCCACTTCTTAAACTTCTGTATGGGAAGTCCAGGGAATTGTGGCTGAAAGATACTCATAGCTGCTTTTCATGGTAGACTGGTAGAAAAGTGTGAACTTGTGTACCTGACCACACAAAGTCTACGTACCTTCTTGAAGTTGCGAAGAATCAAAAACACCACTATTTCTTGTTTCCATACATTCACAGGAGCTGTTGATTCCTACCATGTAAAATGAAGGTTTGGCTCATTTATACAACGTGGATGCCCCTGCCCACCCCCACCCCATGCTTACCTTCCTCTTCTCAGTGTCCTTCAGGTAATTGATGTGTTTTGGGGGCAGGAGACAGTAGAGGCATTCGTGTTCACATGCGCTCTTCTTTATAATTAGACTTGGGACTGAGTCAGGGATCTTGATAGCAAACGAGAAACCAGTTCTGAAATTATTGGAAGGATGTTGGGATGCAGATCGGCTTGCAGACTTATTGGAAGGCTGGAGGGGTCGGCTTCAAAAGGGGCAGAAACCAAGGGCATTCTTCAAAGAAGCCACAGACTGTAGAGAGTATGGGCACAAATGCTGGAACTAGCCAGCCGGGGTTTCTCTGCCACTTGCAGCTGCATGATCGTGGGCAACTTACTTAACTTCTCTGTGCCTCCAGAGATAGCTACAGACTTTCCTTCCATGCCACAGCCTCTTCTCTGATTGCATTAGCTTTCCCCTTATCACCAACTGCCAATCTTTGTTCAAGGGCCGTGTTTCAGTTCTTCACGTTTCCCTCTGAAACATTGGTTCTGGAATATTGTTAGCAACGGAGGACACGTAAACATCTCGGTTTCTACGTTTTAGGCTGTGGTTGTATCCTGTCACCCTTAGGGATAGCATGGTCAATTTATTCTGACAATTTTTTCCTTGTGTCTTTTTTTTTCTTTCGATACTATGTTTTTTTTATCATTATTAATATTCTCTTTTCTCTTTCCTCTTGTTATTTTGTTAAATGAAAAATAGCCAAAATGGAAACACTTGTAGAAGATGAACCATCCTACCTCCATGAAGGTTTTTAGAAGCCCTCCCTTTATAAACTGCAGCATTATTTAGAAATTTTAAAAACCAAGATATTTCTACAATACATATTCTTCCCTTCAGTTTGGTTCAAAGAAAATTACATCCGTCCATTCTTGCATTGAAATAGTTTTTCCCTAAGGTAAGATTGTTAAGAGTATTGGTTATTCTGGCAAACACATATCACAGTCTATTTATAGAGAAGTTTTACTTAAAAAAAAAAGGCTGACCCCGTGGCTCACTCGGGAGAGTGCGGTGCTGGGAGCGCAGCGACACTCCCTCCGCGGGTTCAGATCCTATATAGGGATGACCGGTGCACTCACTGGCTGAGCGCGATGTGGGCGACACCATGCCAAGGGTTGCAATCCTCTTACCAGTCACAAAACAAACAAACAAACAATGACTAACTATATCCTATGCATAAAATATGCCATTTTGTGTCCCAAGGTTATTTAGTCTCACATTCTCTCTCTCTCTCTCTCCCTCCCACAATGGATTTGGCACAGAGTAAGTGATATTTTTTAAAAAAATAGTTCAGATCATGTTTTTGTCTATTCAAACCTCACTAATGGCTTTTGATCTCAGTATAGAATACAAATCCTTTGTCAGGACCACTAAGCCCAACAGGATCTGGCTCTGCTATCTCTCTAACCCATATCCAATCATATCCTCCTCCTATCTCTTCTCTCCCTCCCTGTTCTCAGTTCTCTCTCTCTCTCTCTCTCTCTCTCTCATAGTCATGCAGTTCAGCCTGATTTTTAAATACGTAATTACTTAAAAATTTATCTATTGAATATTTTAAACTCAAAGTAGCTTTTAAAAAAGTGGAGTTTTTTTCATTGACAATTTAACACAAAAATTGTAGAATCGTTATAGTGAAATGTTAGTGAATATATATCTATGTGAATATATATCTATGTTGCATAACTTACTGGGCTCAGAGTTAATCTCACTTGGCAGGCGGGATAAAGGGATGATTAAAAGCATTTTGTTTCAGCTATGTACATATGTACTTATGTTTGTGTGACCTGGGTAACCATAAAAGATATACTCCTTACTGCAGGTTGCAGTAAAGAAAAAAGTTTGAAAGCCCTGATTTAAGAAAACAGCCACAGCCACATCCAATTTTCTCTCTGGGCACCTTGTAGTGGGTTGCTCTCTCAGGCAGAAGAGCATGAGAAAGCCAGAGAGAAGGTGGTTAAAGATTTAATCAGCTTCACCTGATGTTAATAGGACTGCTTGTGTAGAAGCATTTGTTGCCCAGCTTCAGATACATAGGACTTAAGTGAGGGTTATGTGAAAGGAATTGCCCGCCATGACTCATGGAATTAATTTATAATTGGAGAACTTTCAAAAACAAGTCTCCCTGTGTGTGTCAAACCTTGTCAGTAATAAGAAATGGGGACCAGCTTTTTTTTTTTTTTTTTTTTTCCCCCTTTTTGTCTTTTTTCATGACCGGCAACGGATCGCAACCCTCAGTGTCGCGCCCATACCGGACCGGGACTGGCAACGGGATCGCAACCCTCGGTGTTGCGCCTGCACCTCGCTCAGCCAGTGAGCGGCTGGTCTGTATGTGGGATCCGAACCCTCGGCGGGAGTGCTCCCAAGTGCTCCCAAGTGGGCCGGCCCGGGACCAGCTGTTGAAAGGCTTTTGTTAGCAGTGAATCTTGACTACAGAAATGTGGCTGAGAGTGGAGGGAGAAAGCACTTTTCAAGGAGAGAGAAAAGTTCTGTCTCTGCAGGTGGAACAGTCCCCATTTTTACCTTCATATTTAAGGCTTTATATGGATGACTTTTGTGCTGCATTTAAGTACACTTATAAGAAGAAAACATGGGCACACAATTGTGCTAATTAACTCCTGGAGCTTCATTTGCTCATGATTACATTTCTAAGTTGCCATTTAAAACCTTACTGAAATTAAGAACTAGGTTTGACAAGGCATTAAATCCCTGCATGGCACGGATGCACAGCACTTTACAGGAAAAGTTAAGAGAGTGCCCTAGAAGGGAACCTTCTACCTGGAGACTTTAGCTATATGTTTGTTTAGTTAGTTTGGCAGACTTTCTTCGCAAGCAAATGCAGAATTCTGGAATTTAAATAGTTTTTAAATTTTGGGGGCTTTAATTGTGGTAAAATACATATAGTATAAAATTTACCATCTTAACCATTTTTCAGTGTACAGTTCAGTAGTGTTAAGTACACTCACGTTGTTGTGCAGCCCATCTCTAGAGTCATATATGGTTTTAAAGCCAGAGGGTATAAAAGCTTTCTTATACGTATCCTTTTACCCTAGGATTTTAACAATATTTTAGTGTTCTGAGTTTTCCCGTTACTTTCACCAATTTTCTTGTAATTGATGACTTTGGAACCAAGTAATAGAAATAGAAGGAAATCCTTGGTTACTTGCTCACTGCCCTCCCCTTTCTGCATGTACTCCTCCTTTCTTGAATGTTCTTGGTCAACTCAATACCTCCTGCCACTTTTTGAAGGGGTCTTGGTCCTTTATTTCAAGGGATACACAATCTCAAAATCAAGAGGGTGAAGAAATACCAAGCTTTCACAGGCCTCATGCCCTGGAGAGGGGCACAACTTAGAAAAAAGGAAAAAGGTTCAATCATTCAGTTTTATGTTCCATCTATGAGATTTAAAATAGTTCCCAGTCTAGCTTAGGAACTTTGCTTTAAAAACTGTCTTGGTGATTTAATCTTACGTTCAGTGAAAGATCTGTGTGGAAAAGTAGTGAACTGAATGTATATTTTGATGTTCTTTAAAACCCCTTTTGCTCCCATGGCTTGCTAACTTTGCCTCTCTCTGCATGATGAGGCCAGAGTAGTGACCTTCTCTTGTATCAGACTGGAGCTCTGGCATTCGGAGCAATGGGGGACCATGAGGCAGAGGTCAAAGCTTAAATTCTTGCGATAGCTCTAATGAAGCTAGAATCCTGTGTATGCGGATCATGATTAATAAAAATTCTGTCTGGTTAGCTCAGTTGGTTAGAGCGTGGTGTTGATAACACCAAGATCAAGGGTTCAGGTCCCTTTACCAGCAGGCTGCCAACCCCCCTGCCCCCCCCAAAAACCAAAAAATATTGGTGTGCCATTTGCATATTCTAGTGTTATTAACAAAGGCAGTACCTTTACCCTGGGGCAGAGGGGGGGGTTTAGATCCTACTAGAAACTACATTGACTATGTGCCTTCAGAGCATGTATTAAATATAACTGTTGTATCATTATTGTACATTTTACACTGTTCCTTTTGAAGCTGATATAGAACTTGGTTGTGTACATGCATAATTAAATTCAAACACTAGGAACCCAAAAAGTCAAATTATTGCTATCTGACTTGGGGTATTTACTTCTGAATTGTTTTCTTTAGACATTGTCAGATCTGAATATTCAGAGGTTAATGGCAAGAGAAAGTGATTCTAAACAGTTTAGCAAATTAGCCACAAAACAGACACTCTGAGCACTGATGATATTAGAGCAGAAAATCTAGGTAGAGCCCAATTTATATTCTTTACCTGTAAAGGGCCCTTTAGAAATGCAAGGGTTGCTCCATCTCCTCTTGTTCTGCTGTTTGAACTTGCCCAGCACAGGCTCTCAATGTCTGAGGTCTCCTTTTTCTCTCACGGAGGGCTCCTTCCAATCCCGCCAAGGTCTCCTCCATACTCACACTTCTTCAGGGAAGGCAGACAGTGGCTGAATGGACTCCACTGAGCAGAAAGGAGGTGAGTAAAACATCCTTCCTAGCAGGATCTCTAGCCTTGTCCTGTCTTCTTGGCTCTTTACCTAGAAGCTTATCTCTCTGTCCTCCTATTCACACATAAACTTAGGTTAGAGCTAAGTTAAGTTTGGATTTCTGAGTGTAGACGTGTTCTTAATCCTTTATGTTTAAAGGGTCACCACTTTGATTTGTGAACTTGGCCTTTCCTTTATAGGGTTGGAGGTGAGAGGGCAGTGAGTGGGAATTTTATCTTGTTTTATAGCCTTTTTTTCTAGTTATAAAAGTGATATGTTTAATGTAGAAAATTTAGAAGTGTGGAAAGAGAGAAAGAAACAAAAATCTACCAGTAGTCTATCACACAGAGCCCATTATATTAGTATTTTGGTATATTCCTTTCTGTTTGTTTCTTAAGTATTATTGATCTTATATTTTCTTTTCAGTTTTACTTACTTTTATTTTTCACTTTTTTTTTTTTCCTTTTTGTCTTTTTTCATGACCGGCAATGGATCGCAACCCTCAGTGTCGCGCCCGTACCGGCCCGGGACCGGCAATGGGATAGCAACCCTCAGTGTTGCTCCCTGCACCTCGCTCAGCCAGTGAGCGGGAACCGGTCTGTATGTGGGATCCGAACCCTCGGCGGGAGCGCTGCCGCGCTTCCCAAGTGGCGCACTGTAGCAGTGCGCCACCGGGCCGGCCCATATTTTTCACTTTTTGACAAAATGCTTATAATAGCTGTAATAGCTTGTAATAGCTGCATAATATTTCATTGTATCCCTGGGTACAGGAAGGGAGGAGGATGGGAGGAGAGCAGGGGAGGGTGGTGCTTTTGGATAACCCTGGGTTGTAAAACCCTCTTCAGTAGTAAACATGCTCTAGCAAAAGCTCTCTTCCTCTGTAAATCATACACATTGTGCTGGCTGATTCCCTAGTTACCTACTTTTGGAATTTAGGGCATTTTATTAATTTCAGATCTTTCATCTAGAAACAGATTATCAATCAGTGTTAACATACTTCGAAAGGAGCCTCTTTAAAAGAATTAGGGTTGTGATTTCCTCCAGCTTGGCTGAATAAAGTTTGAGAAGAAATTGTTACCTCATTTCATACAGACAGGCAGGAAGAGTGCAGTTGTCAGTGTTTAAATGGAGTTTGATTAAAAGTAAAAATTGAGAAAGTTCTAAAAATGGAACCCCTTATAAAGTACCTCAGAGTAATTATGCTTAGAGAGGGGAGGTGAACACAAAAAACTTAGAGTTGCTTTTGGATCTTATATAGCAGAATATAGGTAAATTGGAATCTGAGTGTGACTTTCCCCTAGATGGTGAAAAAAAAAGAGAGGAGGCGAAATATGTTCAGAAGGTTTGGGTCAATCCCAGGTTGCTTCATCTGAGGATCTGGTAACTCTGGTGTTGGCTGGTTTCCCCTGTTATTCATCTTGGCTGTATAACGTCCTGTTTTTGAGGCCAAGGCTGGTCATTGCTTGACCTCCACAGTCAAGAAAGCAGGAGGTAACATCACATCTAACCCTGGTTAATATATACGAGTATGTATTGACAAGTCACTGGAGAGGTTTGGAGAAGTGAGTACAATATTTTCTAATTGTCAAGTGGAGGTGTTTACACCCTGGGACAGCTTTTTAATTTAGTTTTTTGTTAACACCAATAAATGTGCTTTGAGATGGCAATGGATCTTTAGCTAAATGAATGAATGAATGAATGAATGAATTTTACAAATTCCTTAGATGTACGTAAATGTTGAATTAAACAGGTTTACTTACTGTAGGAATTCTTTAACAACTTTCACATGCTTATGTGCATTTTTCATCTTTAAGGGAGAATAGCATAAGCAACATCTTCAAAACTTAATTTTTCCATATAATCTTTTTTATTTTTATTTTATTTATTTATTTATTTTTTGTCTTTTTTTTGAGACCGGCCGCACCGTACTCTGCCAGTGAGCAGTGACCGGCCATCCCCATATAGGATCCGAACCCGTGGCGGGAGCGCTGCTGCACTCCCAGCGCCGTACTCTCCCGAGTGCACCATGGGCTCGGCCCCATGTAATCTTTTTTAGGAGGAGCTTTGATATCTTGAGGGGCTTCTTTTATTTTGCAGGAAGCAGGGTTTAATATCTAGGTGGTATAGATCAACACTTCTCGAACTTTATTGTGGCGTGAATCACCTGGGGATCATGTTAGGCTTCATCTTCTTTTTTTTTTTTCCTTTTTGTCTTTTTTCATGACTGGCAACGGATTGCAACCCTCAGTGTCGTGCCCGGACTGGACCGGGACCGGCAACGGGATCGCAACCCTCGGTGCTGCGCCCGCCCCTCGCTCAGCCAGTGAGCGGGAACCAGTCTGTATGTGGGATCTGAACCCTCGGCGGGAGCACCGCCGCGCTCCTAAGCGGCGCACTGTAGCAGTGCGCCACCGGGCCGGCCCTAGGCTTCATATTCTGATTGAGTAGGTCTGACTGGGGTGGAACGAGAGAATTTGCATGTCCCAGAAGCACTCCGGTGATGCCAGTGCTGCTGGTCCACAAACCATACTTGGGGGGAGACAATAGATTACTGTTGATTGCTATCATCTGGCGATTAGCTGAGATGGGCCCGAGGAAAGAATCTCTGCCAGGTGGTTTTAGTAGCATTCCAAGAATCTCTGTGGGGGGTTCCTAGTGAGCAGGAGAACACAGTGGCAGTTGCTGATGCCTGCTCCTCTGTAAGGGGAAGTTCCAGGGGGAACCAGAGAAGTAGAGAGAGATCCCCTTGAATTCCAGAACATCTGAATACCCTGTGATGACTGGCAGGGTATGTGCTGTATTTCTTCTTCTGGCTGAAGGGATCACTGGTTGTTTGCTGGGACTGTAGTGGGTCTTTATGCCAGAGTAAAAAGTTGGGGGGAGGAGGGGAACAATTTGAGGAAAGACTGTGATGTTTTATTAGAGAAAATAAAGGATGTTTAGAAAGGTTAGAAGAAATAGTTTAGCGGGTAGACTAGAAAGGTGATTTAGTAGATGTAGAAGAAAACCTAGACCAGTGTCAGGGAGTGGGAGAGTGTAAGGATATAGTCAGGGTGAGAAACTCATCAGCATCAAAGTATTACAATGGTGATTAGGCTCTTCCCCTTCAGAGAGGGACCTTGGGAGAAAGTGACCCTGTGATGAGCCCTTCACTGTGGGGAATCTGATTTCAACGAATTAAGATAAGTGATAGTTCAGGTGTTCAGGGCTAGGGCTCAGACCCTTCCAACCCACTGTACAGACTGGGTCACAGAACCCTCACATGCAGGTCATGAGCTAGGTAATTGGAAAAAGATCCCAGGAGCCATTGACAGAGTTGACATGCTTCATTCTGACACAGGCTCAGTCTTTAGCTTCTGCAGGAGCAGCAGCGTACGGCACATCCAGTAGCAGTGGTGGTGGCCTCCCAGAGTATCCTTGGAGCCCTGGCAGCAACAGCTTGCAGCCACAGCCTCCAGCAGTAGTGGCACCCCCCCCCCCCCGATGGGGGTTACTGTGGATCAGAGCTGTTTGTCCTTTGTACCTAAGTCTGATAACTCAGGAACATCTGGGTGCAAGTCAGACAACCAAGGAACACCTGGGTGCTCAGTGCTTCTACATCAGACAGTAGCCACGGATCACCTGGATGCACATGCACAGTTATATTACATCAAATGCTCGGCAAGATTCTGAACATCCGAGGGACCCTGACCATTTACCTTCACTTTCCTTACAAGGTGTCATAGCTGGAAACATTAAAAGGGAATACTGCACAAGATGTGAATGAAATTTTGATTGTGTAGTAATAGTGTTCCAGTGTATTAGAAAAGTTGGGCCGGCCCGGTGGCGCACTGCTATAGTGCGCCGCTTGGGAAGCGCAGTGGCGCTCCCGCCGAGGG
>NW_007730050.1:122929-147435 GCF_000696425.1 Galeopterus variegatus
AAAAAGACAAAAAGGAAAAAAAAAAAAAAAAGAAAAGTAGAAGGAAGTGAAAGAAGCCAGTGTGGGTACAAAATGAGCTTTTGATGGACCTCAGATTTTAAAAAGACATATACACAAGAGGAAGGAGGGACATGTGACCCAGGATAAATAAAGTTTCACAATCCTGTTAAGACTCAAGTGCCAGGTAACTGATGGCTTGTGAAATAAGTGTAGGATGACAAAGCCAACGAACAATTCTATCTGTGATCAGTGTCAGAGAGAGGGAAGGCATAGGTCTACACTTGTGGCAAATGGGAAGGTGTTGGCTAGTGAGAGATATTATTCTTATCTCTGTCAAGAGGATACTTTTTAAAACTGTAATTGCACAAGATAGGCAGATATAGAGTTCCCAACTGCCCTAAATGACCCCAGGAGAGCTAGAAATATAACCTTCCATAGTACTGAAAGTCTGCACATGGGATTATAGCATTGCTGTTAGGATCATTTGCAAACTTGTGGAGAATTTGTATCCTAATCCTGGATGTGCAAGTGTCATGAATTTTATAAATTGTATATCTGAAATTATGGGCTGCTAAGGTTAATTTTGACCTTCTTGAATTCTAAAATGAATTAAGTAAAAGATTTGGAAGCACTACAGAAGATACATAGTCATAAGCAGGAGATAGTAGGTTTAGAGTGAATTATAGGATTTCTGCTTGTTAGTGTCCAGGTAAAACTTTTGTTTATATAAAAACAGTGGTGGTGATAGGATGTTACCATTTACAGAAACCTATAGAAATTCTGTACCCATCTGCAAGAGGACCCTGGTCCCAAGAACCTAGTAAAAGCTGAATGATTCCAAGTTAGCTGCTCTAGACTCCTAAATGTGGGAAAATGGGACCTAACCCTCATGGTCAAGTAGGTGAATGAAATAGCCCATGTCCAAAAGATGCTTGATGTGAAACCCCTGGGAATGTTGCCATTAGGAGAGTTTTCTTTCTCGCACATCCTATTTTTCCTTCTGAACAGGAGGAACATGGGTGAGAAGATTCTGTTGTGGCATGCAGAGAATTCTGTTAGTGTTCCACTGGCCTTGCTTTATGACAGGCAGTCTGCCTTGTCCTAGGAATGTGAATGAAAAAGATTCTATCCTGCCCATTGATAAGCTTACACTCTAGTGGGGGAGACCCACATTCGTGAAAATAATAATTGTAAAGTTTGCTGAGTGCTCAACAATAACAATAGTTAACGCTCACTGAGCACTTATTATACAGCAGACGCTGTTCTAAGCTGTTTACCTAATTTTAAGTTAGTGGTCCTCCAAGTGTAGTCCTAGGACCAGCAGCATCAGGATCCTTTGGGAACTTGTTAGAGATACAGAATCTCAGTCTTCATCCCAGACCTAGTGAACCAAAAACTGTGGGTAGAGGCCCAGCAGTCTGTTTAATAAGCCTTCCAGGTGATTCTGATGCATGCAGAAGCTTGAGAATCATTGCTTTACGTCATTTATTCCTTACAACAATCTTATGAGTAGATTTTATTTCACCCATTTAAAGAGATGGAAACAGGCGCAAGAAAGTAACTTGTCCAAGAACACAACTTTTAAGTGGTACAGATGGGCTTTGAACCCAAGCAGTATGAACCCAGAGCTCCAATCTTAACCTCCATGCAAAGCGACCTCCCAGTAGAACTAGGTGCAGTGCACAGAGGAAGTGCTGTAAACTCTGGAAGGTGAACAGAGGTAAGGAGAGTGTTAAGACAGTTGAATTTTTTTTTTCTTTACAAACATTTAGTGAGGATTAGCTGTATGCAATGCATCGTGTTAGACACTCTGGACATTTCTAAGTATAAGCATAACATAGACCTGTCTTTATGATTCTTATAATGAATTAGGGGAAATCCAAATGTAAATAAGTATCTGGAATCAAAATGCTTTGGAAGCACGTAAAGGAAATTCTTTTTGTTTTTGGTTGCTGGCTGGTACAGAGGTCGAACCCTGGAACTTGGTGTTATCAGCATCATGCTCTAACCAACTGAGCTAACCAGCCAGCCTGGGAAAGGAATTCTAACAAAAGATTTGAGCATATGAATGCATTTTAACATAGACTGTATGAAAATTTAAATGTATGAGAACAAATTCTAGGCAGAGAGACTATTGTGTGCAAGATTCAGATGTGTGAAACAACATACTGTACTTTTGAACTTACTAGTATTTTTGTGTATTTACCCCTTAGTATCAGGTTTGTGTAGTCTAGAATTGTCTAGATTGTGGTATAGATTGGACGTTACCAGCTTTAAGGAGGAGTTAGCAAAACTAATTGCTCCTTTTTCATTTTTTTTAACTGCTTTATTGAGGTATGAGTGACGTAAAAAAAGCTGTACATATTTAATATATACAACTTGCTGAGTTTGGAGATAAGTATACACCTGTGAAACTGTCACCACAATCTATGCCATGAACCTTTCCATCACCTCCAAAAGTTTCCTCCCATCTTCATTATTACTTTTTGTGATAAGAACAGTTAACATGTGATCTACCCTCCAGCTAAAGTATACAATACAGTATTGTTAACTATAGGTACTGTGCTCTACAGTAGATCACTAGGACTTATTTATGTCATATAACTGAAACTTTGTACCCTTTGACTGGTACCTTTCCCCCACTTCTTGTTTGTTTTAATCTTGAGTCAAAACAGTTTTTGGCTATCATTTCTTGCTTTTATGTAATATAAGTGGAGATGGAAATGTGCCTTAAACACTTTTGGAAGAAATAAATTGCAGTGAGAAAGAATTTGGGTTCAAAATGAAAAATATTGGTTTAGTTATCTCAATAACTGGTAAGTACTGGAATATATTTCTAGGGAGCTCTTCCAGCTCTGTAAAAGTTGGTAATCTAGACGAGGACTAGTGAACCTTTGTAAAGGGCCAGACAGTGAATACTTTTGGTTTTGCTGGCCACTACTT
The DNA here is from genome assembly GCF_000696425.1 of Galeopterus variegatus. Lineage (NCBI taxonomy): Eukaryota > Metazoa > Chordata > Mammalia > Dermoptera > Cynocephalidae > Galeopterus > Galeopterus variegatus. The sequence goes on from NW_007730050.1 coordinate 125,873, forward strand.
AACTCCGCTGTTGTAGCAGGGAAGCAGCCAGAGTTCATATGTAAACAAGTGGCATGGCTGTGTTCCAATAAAACTTTATCTATGAAAACAGATGGCAGGTGAATTTGCTCCATGGTCCCCTACTAGATTTCCACCTGTTGCACATAGTTTAAATGAAGGCTGTGGAATGGGCCAGATGACTCCAGGAGGTCTTTTTGGATGCTATGTTTCTGAGACTTTTTGTGTGTCTTAGTTGAGTAACTGAGAAGTAGAAGGTAGCACTAGCATTCTAAACTCTTCCTTTCACCAGCACACTCTACAGTATCACTTTCATTGGTTTGCAGCTTTCAAAAATTTTGTACAACTTGACAAGAAACATTTAAGAGATTGTTTCCACACCAAAGAAGAGAAGAAAGGTGGTTACTCCAAGGTTTATTTCTTTGACTCATTTCTGACGTGTGAGTAACGTAGGAAATGAAAAGGGAACCTTTTTCCTTTTTGAAGACCTCATACAAAACAACCTAAATGTTTCACTACAGAGAAATAATTGGTATTTAAGTAGCTCTTTAAGTTTTAAAACAAGCACATGAGTTATTCAATATAAAAATATACTCCCTCTGTGTATACCCTAGCTCTCTATCTGTGCATGCTCTGCACAACCACTTAAGGCAGGTTTGGGAAACAAGAGAAAGGAAGGGGGGTAGTTGAGGTGGGGCAGTGATGGCAATGAGTTTCATAGGTTTTGAGGTGGTAATATTGTGCTTTACCCTGGCCTGAGAGTCAGCATATTATCAAACACTGTGACACTGGAAAGAAGTACAGCTCCTGCTGCACACTTCAGAAGGTCCTAGATTTATAGAAGGCATAAATCTCTCTGGGGGTTGATGAGGAGGGTTCAGGAGAGATGGCATACACCTCCAAATGGAGCCAGGAGGTGTTATATATTAGTGGCAGGTATAGACAGGTGCTATAGTGTTTTGGGGAAGAGATTAATCATGGGAAGTTCAGTGCTTGGATGGGCTTCATGCAGCATTTGTGTGGGTCGAAGGAAGGGCAGGATGTAGAAATGTAGAGAAGTGCATAGAGATCATGGCAAAGGCTTGGCACAGAGGTGAGAATGTGTGTGGTTTGTATAGTAAAGTCCAGCCAGCCTGCCTGAAGCAGAGTTTGTAGAAGACAAGTGCAGCGGGAATTGTGGAGACAGGTCTGGAGAGTATTGATGGTAGGTTAAACACTGGGAACATTGTGAGCACTCAGGGAAAGTAAACTTTAAAAAAAAATTTTGTTTTATTTTTAAAGACTAGGTGATATGTAAGGAGATGTTTTAGGGAGGTTTATTTGTGTGATGGTGCTAGAGGCCACAGTGGGCAGAAAAGCCTGTCGTGTAGCCTGCGGAAATTATGTTGAGGGCAGTACATCTTTTAGCAGAGAAATAAATGCGATATTTCTAAATAATACTTGAATGGTGTTTTGAAACTGTATTTGTGGGTAGGAAGGAGGAGTCCATTAATTTTTTTTATTTAAACTTTTCGTTTTGAAATAATTTTATACATAAAAGTCACAAAAATAGTACTAAGGGAGTTTCCTTATCCCGTCACTCAACTTCCCCAAGTGTTAATATTTTTACATTATCATAGTACGGTTGTCAAAAGCAGCATTGCTAGACACGATTAAGTAAAATATGGACCTCATTCACATTTTTCCAGTTGTCCTACTAAGGTCCTTATTCTAGTCCAGGATCATAGAGTGCCTTAACTTGTCAGTTTCTTTTGGTTTCCAATTTGGGGTTGTTCCTCAGTTTTTCTTGGTATCTCATAGCCTTGACAATTTTAGCAGAGTACAGCCCAGTAATTTTGAAGAACATCCCTCAGTGTGGGGTTGTCTGATATTTCCACATTAAGTTTGGGTATGCATTTTGAAGAAAATACCTTAAAGTGCTCATCATATCAGGAGGCAGATGTCGACATGTCTCATGATGGGTGATAACTTTTATCACTTGGTTAAGGTGGTGTCTGCTAAGCTCCACAGTAAAGTCAACTGTTTTTTCCTCTGAACTTATTAAACATCTTCTGAGGAGATACTTTGATTCTATGCAAATATCCTGTATCTCATTATACTTTTGTCCACTAATTTTAGCATCCATTAATGATTCTCATCTTTAACATTTGTTACTGTGGTATTTGCCTAATGGTGATCTTCTGTTTTCCCTTTTTTACTGAGGTTAGTAAATGGAATTTTTCTGTAAAGAAGAGCTGTCCTTTCCCCTCCATCCTCATTCATTTATTCATTTATTTATGTCAGTATGGACTCATGAATATTTATTCCATGGGTTTTAATTCAGTACTTTCATTATTTGTTTTTGTTTCATTATTATTTGTCCCAGACTGGCCAGTGGCTGCGTTTTCATGTTAGCTGCAGTGGAAAGGGTCCATTTTGGAGTCCAGCTATGACTGGGTGGGATGATGTTAATTCAAGTAGAGAGTTCAGTGACAGGTAGAGATAAATAAGCTTGCTAATTTAAACATTCTTCCTAAATCTTTAGTTAATTGATTACTAAATTTTAAAGGCTTTCCTGTGATTGCATTAACCCTGGTAGGCAAAACTATTCTCTGTTTGTTTTAGAAATCTAAGATTATTTACTAATAAGCTTATTAATTACTCAGAATATACTTTTTGCTATCAAAGTTGGATTTTCTGCTCCAAAGAAGATTGGATACATTACCTTGATTGCTGGACTTTAGGGAGAACTTCAACAACATTAAAGTCTGCAGATCTCTGTGGCCTCCTTATTCTATCTCTGGCCGGGTGTTCATACTCCTCTACATACTTTGGAACACTAAATGGTTTCCACACCCAGAGTGGGTCTCACTGCAGCTTGGCACCTGTACCAGAGGAAGCTCACATGGAGATCCTTACATTGAGTCCATTGAAGAAAGTTTCCTATGGGTCTGTTGAGCATTTGGAGACTAGGGATAACTTTTCTCCCAGAGACTTTTTATTTATTTATTTATTTATTTATTTTATTTTTATCATTACACAGTGTAAACAGTTTTTGTGGCTCTTTACCAATTTCTCCCTCACCCCTCCTTCTCCTTTCCACCTCTGGTTGCCTCAGTTCTGTTCTCTCCTTTTGAAAGTTCAAGGAAATATTATGATTGTTGTATTTTTCCCTCTTTCGTTCTTCATTTATTTTTTCAGCTCCCACTTATATGTGAGGGCATGTGGTATTTCTCTTCCTGTACCTGGCTTATTTCTCTTAACGTAATTTTCTCTAAGTTCATCCATATTGCTGCAAATGGCCGAGTTTCATTTCCTTTTATGGCAGAATAGCAATCCATTGTGTACATATACCATATTTTCCTTATCCAGTCATCCATTGATGGACATTTAGGTTGGTTGCAGCTCTTAGCTATTGTAAATAGAGCTGCAATAAACATGGGAGTGCAGGTATCCCTTTGACATAATGATTTCCATTCCTTTGGGTATATGCTAAGCAGTGGAATTGCTGGATTGTATGGCAGTTCTGTCTGGTTGTTTGAGGAAACTCCATACTGTTTCCTATAATGGTTACCCTAATTTACAGCCTCACCAACAGTGTAGGAGGGTTCCCCTTTCTTCACATCCTTGCCAGCATTTGTTATTCTGTCTTTTTCATAATGGCCAGTCTAACTGGTGTGAAGTGGAATCTCAGTATGGTGTTGATTTGCATTTCCCTGATGCTTAGCGATGTTGATCATCTTTTCACGTGTCTGTTGGCCATTTTTATGTCTTCCTTTGGAAATTCCTGTTCAACTCCTTTTCCCATTTGTTTTTTTTTTTTCCTTTTTCCCATTTGTTAATCAGGTTGGGTTTTTTTTTACTAAGTTGAGTTCCTTATATTCTGCATATTAATACTTTGTCAGATGCATAGTTTGCAAATATTTTCCACCATTCTGTAGGATGTCTTTATGCTCTGGTAATGGTTTCTTTTGCTATGCAGAAACTTTAGTATGATATAATTCCATTTATTTTTCCTTTTATTGTCTGTGCTTTGGGGTTCTTATTCATAAAGTCTTTGCCCAGTCCTACTTCCTGAAGTGTTTCTCCTATGTTTTCTTTTAGTAGTTTTATAGTTTCAGGTCTTATATATCAGTCTTTAATCCATTTTGAGTTGATTTTGGTATATGTTGAGAGGTACAGGTCTAGTTTCATTCCTCTGCAATGGATGTCCACTTTTCCCAGCACCACTTACTGAAGAGGCAGTCCCTTCTCCAATGTATGCTCCTGTTGCCTTTGTCAAATATGTGGGTTAATTTCTGGAGTTTCTATTCTGTTCAGTTGGTCTGTGTGTTTGTTTTTATGCCAGTACCATGCTGTTTTGGTTACTATAGCTTTGTAGTATAACTTAAAGTCAGGTGGTATAATGCCTCTGGCTTTCTTTTGCTCAGGATTGCTTTGGCTATTTGGGGTCTTTTGTTCCATATGAATGTTAGGATTGTTTTTTTTTTTTTTCTATTTCTGTGAAGAATGTCTGGTATTTTGATGGGGATTGCATTGAATCTGTAGATTATTTTATGTAGTGTAGACATTTACATAATGTTAAGTCTTCCAAGAGCATGAAATGCATTTCCATCTTTTTGTGTCCTCTTTAATTTTTTTCAGCAGGAATTTGAAGTTCTCATTGTAGAGATCTTTCACCTCCTTGGTTTAGTTGATTCCTAGGGTTTTGTTTTGTTTTGTTTTGGGGTTTTTTTTGTGGTGGCTACTGTAAATGGGCTTGCTTTCTTGATTTCTTTTTCTACTGGTTCATTATTAGAGTATAAAAATACTACTAATTTTTGTGTGCTGACTTTGAATCCTGCAACTTTATTGAAATTACTTATCAGCTCTAAGATTTTTTTGGTAGAATTTTTAGGTTTTTCTATACAAAGGATTGTGTCATCTGCAAACAGGGACAGTCTGGCTTCATCTTCTCCAGTCTGAGTGCCCTTTATTTCTTTCTCTTGCCTGACTGCTCTGGATAGTACTTCTAATTCTATGTTAAATAGAAGTGGTAAGAGTGAGTGTCCTTGTCTTGTTCCTGTTTTTAAGGTAGGATGATATATAGGCAGTGGGTTTGTCATATATAGCTTTTATTTTGTTGAGATACTTTCCATCTGTATCTAATTTGCTGAGAGTCTTTATCATGAAGTGATGTTGAATTTTGTCAAATGCTTTTTCTGCATCTGTTGAGATAATCATATGGTTTTTGTCCTTGATTTTGTTGATGTGGTGTATCACATTTATTACCTTGCATATGTTGAACTATCCTTGCATGCCTGGGGTGAATTCCAATTGATCATAGTGTATAATTGATGTGTTGCTGTATTCTGATTGCTAATATTTTGTTGAGGATTTTTGCATCTGTGTTCATCAGAGATATTGGCCTGTAGTTTTCTTTTTTTGTATTTTCTTTGTCTGGTGTTGGTATCAGGATGATGCTGGCCTCATAGAATGAGTTTGGGAGAATGGCCTCTGTTTCAATTGTTTGGAATAGTTTGAATAGAATTGGTATCAATTCCTCTTTAAAGTTTTGGTAGAATTCAGCAGTAAAGCCATCTGGTCCTGGACTTTTCTTTGTTGGGAAACTGCTGATCACTGCTTCAATCTTGTTGTTTGTTATTGGTCTGTTCAGGTTTTCTATTTCTTCTGGTTTCAGTCTTGGTAGTTTGTATGTGTCAAGAAATTTATCCATTCCCACCAGGTTTTCAAATGTGATGGTGTATAGTTGTTTATAATGGTCTCTAATGATTCTTTGTATTTCTGTGGTATTGGTTATAATGTCTCCTTTTTCATTTCTGATTTTTGTTATTTGGGTCTCTCCCCCCTCCCCCGTCCCCCCAGCTAATGGCATGTCTGTTTTGTTTATTTCCTTTAAGAAAAACCCACCTTTTTGTTTCACTGATCTTTTGTATCATTTTTGGGGGGTCTCTATTTCATTTATTTCTGCTTTGATCATAATTATTTTTTTCTGTCTTCTAATTTTGGGATTGGATCGTTCTCATTCTTCTAAGTTCTTTGAGTTGCAGCCTTAGTTTGTTTATTTGAAATCTTTGTTTTTTTGATGTAAGTACGTATTGCAATAAACTTCCTTCTTAGTACTGCTTTTGCAGTATTGCACAAGTTTTGGTGTGATGTGTCTTAAGTTTTGTTAGTCTCAAGAAATTTTTTTATTTCCTGTTTAATTTCTTCTTGGACCTATAGGTCATTAGGGACTGTGTTGCTTAATTTCTATGTATTTGTATAGTTCCCAGAATTTCGCTTGTTATTGATTTCTAGTTTTTATCTATTATGGTCAGAGAAGATACTTGAAATGATTTCAGTTTTTTTTTTTTTTTCCTTTTTGTCTTTTTTCGTGTCCGGCAATGGATCGCAACCCTCAGTGTCGCGCCCGTACCGGACCGGGACCGGCAACGGGATCGCAACCCTCGGTGTTGCTCCCACACCTCGCTCAGCCAGTGAGCGGGAACTGATCTGAACCCTCGGCGGGAGCGCCACCACGCTCCCAAGCGGCACACTGTAGCAGTGCGCCACCGGGCCGGCCCCTCAGTTTTTAAAAGTTTTTTGAGACTTGACTCCTTCCAGGAGTTCTGCTACTTTGTTTTTTACAGTATTAATCTCTTTGTAAATTTCCCCCTTCATGTCTTTGATATTTTTTCTCATTTCGTTATGTTGTCTGAGTCTTCTCGTTATCTCATTTAGTTTCCTTAAGATTGTTGCTCATAATTCCTTTCAGACATTTGAAGGGTTTCCTGCTCTATAGGGTCTGGTACTTGAGAATTATTGTATTCCTTTGGTGGTGTCATATTTTCCTTGTGTTGTATTTCTAGCATCTCTACGTTGATGTCTGGTCATCTGGTAGAGCAGTTTCTTCTATTACTCTGGAGTAGGCTTTGAGGAAAGAGACTTCCTCTTCTTTTCCCAGTCTCTGCTGGTGACTTTCCTTCTGGCAAGGCAGTCGAGTGGGCAGTGGGCCACCTGGATGGTGGCTGTGGCTGCTACTGTGGCTGTGAGCTGCCCTTGCAGCAGTAGTGGCTGTGATGGTGGCTGTGGTGGACCACCTGCAAGGACATGGTGTTTTCGGCATGCTTCTGCCTTCTGCTGGGTGATGGGGTTTCTCATGGTTCCTGACTCAGACCCCGTGCATGCTCCTGCTTTCTGATGGGTGATGCCGGCTGCCCACAGCTCCCACCTAGGACCCTGTGCATGTTCCTCTCTCATTTGTAAACATTGCCAAAAAGAAATATATTTTCCTGAGGACTGAATAAAATCAAATTGATGAAGCTCTGGGGTTTGTTTCTGTTGTACTTATTGTGTACATTTTCTTAGAAGCTATTGGTTTTTGCTGATTTATCTCCTTAGGCAGGGAAGTTTGTGTGAGGTTTATAAGTATTCCTAGAATCCACTTTCATTTTCTACTTTAGCTTTTAAATAGGGAAACATGTTTATACGAGAATAGAGCCCTTTAATAATGGGAAGTCAAAATTAAATTTAATGCTGTGGATGCCATTAAAAGGGTGTACTCTTTCAGAAGGTATGTAGGTACTATGCTACTCTTCAGACATGATGATTCTTTGGCTTAGGGCTATGTCTAGGGTAAGGGACATAGAAAACACATAGCACAGGAATAGGTGCAGGGTGGGATTTGCTGACACAATGGTTCTTTGTTCTACACAAGCCACTTGGAGGCTCAGGCACAAATCCCAGTGCTATCGGTAAAGGACTGTACCTTCTCTTCACGCAGCAAGGCCTGTGAGGGAGGTGATGTTTGAAGATGCTCCAAGCCCCATAGTTGAAGTTGGTGACAAGAGGTTCAAACTGCCATTCTCAACTACTTATTTTTACAGTTTTACTCAAACCTGGCACATTAGAGCCACCTGTGGAACCTGGGGGAAAAACTGTGTGAACCCCATTCCTAGAGAGTCTAATTGAGTCTGTCTGGGGTACCTGTCTTGGTACCTGTTTTGTTTGTTTTTCTTTAGTTTTCCAGATGATTTTATTTATATCCAGGCTTGGGAACCACTGGAACTAGCAGATTCCTTTGTTTGTTATGTTACTTTGAAATCATCAATTTCTGTTAAAAGATACCTGTATATAGTAGGCTTGGTTTGCAGACTTGAGCAAATTTCTTAACCTCTTTAAGGCTAGTTTTGTCATCTGCAGAACAGAATTAATAATAGTACCTACCTCAGTTTTTCAAGGATGCAGTGGCATGATACATGCAAGATACTCCATATCGTCTCTGGCACATACCAGAAACTCAATTACTATTATTTTATTATATAAAATAATATGTAATATAATAGTGGTGGCTTTGGAATCAATCAAAATTTGTCTCAGTGCTGACTCTAACTTTGTAGGTCTGGGACATTAAGTAAAATACCTCATTTTTCTGACCCTCAGGCCTCTTCTATGTAAAAATAGAAATATTAGTAATTACTAATATAGGAAAGTGCTTAGGACAAAGGAGGTGCTCAGTGAGCATTTCTGTCAGCTTCCCTTTCTTTCTGCTTTCTTAACACATCCCAGGGCAGTGGAAAAATATAATTTCGAGAACGTTATTGACTTTGGTGTGGCCGTGCTATGTTGAAATGTTATTAGAAATGGTCTTTTTTTTTTTTTTTTTTTTTTTTAAAGATGACCCGTAAGGGGATCTTAACCCGTGACTTGATGTTGTCAGCACCAAGCTCACCCAATGAGCTAACCGGCCATTCCTATATGGGATCCGAACCCATGGCCTTGGTGTTATCAGCACCATACCCTCCTGAGTGATCCACGGGCCGGCCCTAGAAATGGTCTTTGTGGCTGTGACTATCTGTTGTCATGGGCATGTCCCTTGGAGACCTGAAGGAATGGTTGTGGGCCTCAGTAGTAACCAGAGTTCAGAGAAAGGGAGTCATGGTTCCCTGTCCTTCCATCTCAGCAATTGGCTCGTGTCTCTAGTTTTCATTATACCTAACTTGTGATGATTGTGTAATTCTCAAGACTACAAACTGGCTAAGACTCTGTCCTTTTAACCTTTATCAAACTTTGGTTGAGATGTAAGTTTATCCTGGGGCTTAAGAAGGACCCACAGCCTTAGAAATCTACTGGACAGCTTAATAGATCAGAGCCTTTACTGTTTATTCTATAATTTCCTAACATATGTGCCCACCAGTTACGTACAAAGCTTTTTGGCTTCCTAGGTTTGTAAGAAATTCAAGTCTCCTTACTCTGTCATCATTTTTTGCTTGATCATCCAGAATGGGAAAAGGGACAGTGGCTGAAGGTGACAGAAAGTTGTGTCATTAAATGAATTCTTGCATCATCAATAAATTTGGTAGTTCTCGTGGGTTCATGTTAGTAATAAGGCAGGTCAAACTTCTGTGGCGACTGAAGTGAGTGATTCAGTCTTTCTGCTTTCATTTCTCTCACCCCATAGGAGCTAATAGCCTAAGTACTTGAACTGAATCTAAGGATAATATTAAGGCATGTCCTTTAAGAGCTGATTGAAAATGTGCCTTAAGTCTATTACATAGTTCAAGATATTTTTAGCATTTCTGGAATGAGTTCCATGCTTGGTTCAGACCCCGCTTCGTGGATTATTATAGTTTAATTTTAGTGGGCATCCATTTAAAAAAAAAAAAAGGTAATATATGGTTGCTAATCAGTTGTCCTTTTGAGTTATGCCATTATTTTTTTCTGGAAGGCCATATGTAAATATTAGATGATTACAATTTTCTAATACTTTTTAAAATGAGATTGCCTGGAATCATTTAGGGAACCATTTTCCATGGTTTATTAAAATGGAAAGGAGGAGAAATAAATTTGAATTAAAAGCTATTTTCGTTCGTTGTTACTACTCTTTTCTCTATGCGACGTATATGTCTTTCATGAACGAATCATTGCACCTATTTCTAGGAAATTTAAAAAAGGGGGAAAAGGAATCATCACCTTCTCTGGGCATTATGTTTAAGGTGTGAGTCACTTGAGAGAGGACACCCTGCCTTGAGGGACCAGTCAGCCCACACCGTAAAGCAAATTGATAGGAAAATCAGGATCAAGAAAGAGAATTCATGGGTTTAAAGTGTTCTTTAGATCCTGTGTCTTCTGGAAAATGGGTGTTCTAAATTAGGGATGATATCTTGCTCTTGTGTCTCTTTCTGGAGGCTCCCACAGTGCCTGGCAAGTAGCTCAGAAGGTGCTTCCTAAGTGTGAATGGGGGGTGGGTAAGTTGTCACAGGAGTGATGCGAGGAAGCCTTGGAAGGCCGCGTGGAGAAATAAAAACCAAGGGACTCAAAGACAGGATGGAAACAGCTGTGTAGCTGTATATTAAGGAAAGAATGTTAAAATGAGGGACTGCATTTTCAAGGGTGTTCTCGTGGTACTCCTGCAGGTAGATGCTGGGAGGGTGATTCTTGAGGTGATTTAGAGCGGCAGTAAGTTGGTTCCTGGTGTTCCTCTGATAAGATTAAGTAACAGTTTTTTCCCAGTACATGTTAAAAATGAAATAGTGAATGGAATATTCACCATGTTCTTTTTTTCCTTAAGTATTTGGCACTTGCTATTTTTGGTCAATACTGAAAACTAACATAAAGTGGTCTCTACAAAAGCCCAGAGTTATGATATTTTAAGTTTAAGAGTCAGTACTTTACAGGATTCCACAAAGACCTATGTGGCTTCCCTGGAGCTCAGCTAACAAGTTTGAGAACTGCTGTCCTGCAGTGTTAATGAAACAAACTCCCCTGCGACCGGTTAAGAGAGAACTCATAGGCGTTTCTGGCAACAAATCTAGGAATTGTGTCCTGTAAAAGACAGTTCTTATTATGTTGCTCTTGTCGATTCCCTGTGGGCTAGTAGCTTATCTGACACTGTTACCTATTCGGTACAGAAGAGCCCCACTGCTTTATTTACTCACGTTACCAATCTTTTGAAACAAGCTGTCCACAGGGAAGTTTCTGTTAAGTGGAATTGTGCGCGTGTAACCCTAGTGTGGAGATGGCCAGATGTAGGTTGGCAGTGGAGAGAAAGAGAGTCAAGTGGTTTGTTTTCTTTTGTGAAAATGCCCCTGTCCAGTTTTTTAGAACGTATTTCTTCCTAAAAGCTTTCTCTTTAACTAGATTATGTGAAGTTTTTGCTTTTTTTGAGCTGATTCAGGCAATTAGATGAGTAATAAAGATGGTCAGTTCTGGTCTGCCATACTGATTTTTAAAAGTCTCCCTGTTTAGGGAAAAAAAATCATTTATCGTGGTGATTCATCTTCATATGATAAATCTGGTACGCGTACAAGTTTTAAATTGGTCTGTATTTCAGCAAGTGAAAAATTGTATAGGCTCACACAGCAGGAGTCCTAGGAAGGCCCAATTGGGAGTGTGTTTAGACCAGAAGGGTGGGAATTTTAAATGGGCCGTCTACTTTATAAAATCTATTTTCTTTTTCTTTTCTTTTCTTTTTTTTTTGTCCTTTTTGAGACCGGCTACACCGCGCTCAGCCAGTGAGTGCTGTGAGCGCACCGGTCATCCCTATATAGGATCCGAACCCGCGGCGGGAGCGCTGCTGTGCTCCCAGCGCCGCACTCTCCCGAGTGCGCCACGGGCTCGGCCCGTAAAATCTATTTTCTTTGAGGCAAGGTGCCTCAAACTTTAGCAGAGTATCAGTTGGCAGTTCTAGATAAAAAGTTGATCCATTTCAAAAAAAACAAAAAAAACAAAAAACAAAACAAAAAAAAAAGTTGATCCATTTTATTTCAGTTTAATTTGAAGATAAGTAGTATAGGAGCCATGTGAGGTGAGGAAGGGGCGGAATGGAAACTCTTTTTAGACTAAAGTTTGGTAGAAGGTTCAGATGCTGGAAAGAGAAGACTGGAAGGTTATGTTTTGTAAATTTAGCAAATTATGCTAAGAAGTGGAGGCGGCAGGCTAAAAACAGTGGCCTCTCAAAAGATAGCAAGCCTTGGAATGGAGGTGTAAAAAGCTTTTAAGCATAGGTTGTAGGTTCGATAAATGTTAGGTTCTCTGTTCTTTTTCCTGTGCTGCAATGGGAAGTGATAATCTCTATTGTGCTTAAGCATATGTGGGTGATGGTGCTGCTTACTGGATTGTTAGGAAAAATTAGCTCCTACAATTCAGATCATTCAGCAAATACTAACTGAATTGATATAGCTATATAAATATCTAAATAAATGCAAAGAAAAATAAACATCTTTAGGCAAGGTTGTGTGTTGGATGCCATGAAAGCAGAGAAGCATAAGCTGCCAGCACTCCCTCGAGGAGCTTATTCCTTGGGGCAAATGCACACACAGCCCGCAATGCAGAGCACCCAGGTGCTGCCACATGAATAGCAGCAAAAACAAAGAGGTCCAAAGAGGGACAAACCCCAGCAGGAGGAGCTTCACTCAGGAGGTGACTGCACAAACCTGGACTTTGAAGTTCCATGGGATTCAGGGAAGCATCAAGGGAGATAGGGGCTTTTAATGTTGGAGAATGGTGTGACCCGAGGCAGGGATATGAGTCACAGGTTCTTCTGACAAGTAGATCTTGTTAAATCAAAGAAGTCTTGTAGGGAGGTAGAGAGAGAATACTAGAAACCTGTTGGAGGCAGACTGTGGTGAGCCTGGGGTGGGGGAAGGGAGGCTTAGATAGACTCACATAAGCAATAAGGGACCCACTATAAGTTGAAGGGGTGATTTAGGGAGTTTTGTTTGAGGTTTGCAGGATGGTCTGCAGGGGCCATGACTAGATGGCAGGGAAATCAGAGGGGGGGCTGTAGCAGCAGTTTAGGTGTGTAGTGACGAAGGCGTCAGGGTGGTGGGAAGGGGAATGGAAAGGAGAGGAGAGGAGAAAGGAAATCCAAATCACATTAAGAATAAGGTGACAAGTACAGAAAAATCCCATTCTTTCTATTGTGTTTTTGTTGCTTATGTTCTGTAGTTGGGAGCTGTTCATGTGGAATATCCTGTCCTATTGGTATGAATGTTGACCAGATACTTACATTTGCATGAGATAAGGAAGCTAATCCCGGATGGACCACAATTTTGAGATTTAAGCTTATTTTTTAGCATGGACAATTCCTGGGCTTGCCACTGTTGCATAAGTTTTGTTACAAAGGTTTCTGTTTGGTTCTAATGTATCCCCCCTTTTTTTTCTTCTAAAATAGACTCTGTCGAGAAGAATTTCCAATCCATACCTTGAACATACTCCTTCTCAGGTATGAGTCTTTTCTCTCTTACTGCACTTTCTGTAACAATGACCTACAAATTCTGGTGTCGAATTCTTGAGTGACAGCTGTTCCCTTTGCTCCTGACCACATGGAGTTTTGCAGGGATGCTGCAGTGATCACACTGACTCCTTCACCAGGGATGACACAGCGAAGGTGTTCAAGATGCTCTGATCAATCATTGTGTCATGATTCAACATCTTCATTAGCTAGGAAAAAAATATTTTTCTATTTTCCAAGTCCTTTACACAAACACATTATCAATGAGGCAGAATGAATATGTAATATAAATATTTTTCAATTTGCTGAATCGATAGAAGCACTGTATTTTACAAATAGTAGTGCATATTTTGCACTAAAACTGTGTAAAAGGAGATTTATAATTATAGTTATCTATTAGTGGACTATTCCCTGTGCACTCATTGGTAAGAAAAGATGAGGATGTCTTCATTGCATTGTATTAAAGAATCAGTTGACAAAGAGTTGCATTTTTTAGAATAACAGGGGACTGTGAGCTTTGTGAGGGAGGGCAGGGACCTTTTCCACCTTGTGGTCACCACTATATCCCCATCATGTAGAACAGACTGACACTTGATAGCTGCTCATTAAATGCATTTTGAATGAGAGTGAATGAACACTGTATGATGTCTGGACTAGTCAGCTGAGTCATACCTCTTCCTTGGTATGACATCTGGTTAGTACAAGCTTTGTTTTTTTAAAAAAATAGTTTTAACATGTTAATAAATCATTTCCTGCCCTCCTCACTTTCTTATCAGGTTGTGTTTACAAGATGATATCAGGAAAACTGAAGTGTAAGGATGGGGTTGACATGTCAAGTAATAACCAGTGTACTATCAATTTGTTTGCTTTGAGAGAAGATACAAAATATTTTGTAGATGCAGAAAGAGTTCACCAAGAAAAAAGTAAAAAGATGTAAGCATGCACCCTTTATATATATTACTTTTTGTGAGCCTCTACCTTGTGAAGACAGCTCATTTGCACTTAGCACAATGCTTTTCACAAGCAAAGCAGGCTGTGGAGGAAGGTGCTAATTAGAGAAGGAGGCAGTATTATAAAGTAAGACCTAGACTTCTCTAGATCTAAGGAATACCCTCCTTCATCCTCCAAGAATCAGGGACACATACTGTGGGAATTAGAAGATTAAAAAAAGAAAAATGAAATTTTTATCTGCCATGTGGTATGGTGAAGTAGATAAAACCAGGGTGCTTGAACTATGAACTCTACAGTTGAGTGCAACTTAAGGGCAGAGCAGCCTGCTGTCAAGAGGTATCATGGGTCAAGATGTTCACTAGAAAGGAAGTTATTTTCCCATCTTCTAAGACCTATATATAACGTATTATCAATATGGCAGAGCTAATACATAAATATTCTTCAATTTGCTATATTGATAGAAACACTATATTTAAAAGATAGTGGATATTTTACACTGAAAATTCTGTGTAAAAGACTAAAACTGTGTGTATAATTGTAGTTAAACAAAGCAGTTTAACATTTGCAAAATAGTTATGAAAGCTTAATAGCGTAAGTGGACCAGTAGCTAAAATAAGGTAGACATAGGTATGTAGCTGCATAGGCTTAAATATGTGTCTCAAACTTAGGGACTTGGTCATTTTTTTTTAATATACAGCTTGCTATTGGTGGTTCACAAATTGTCCCATTATTGTTCTACGTTTACAGTGAATGTTTCTCTTTTCCATTTAGATTTATGGAGAGAATTCTTCTTGTGCAGGAAGAGCATTGAGGAATATTATTATCATTCAGGCAGCTGACCTGATAAAGGACAGAGTGAACCTCAAGGGGTTTTACAGGTAACACAGTTTTCTAACACCTCGTCAAAAATTCTGTTTGAGAAAAAAGAAGCAGCATGTGTTAAAATTATAACCATCAGCAAAGAGAGGTGGGCTATATCAGTAGTAGGGAGGGTTGGTTTGTTCTGTCTGTTGGAGATACTGGTGGTGATTTTTCTTTTTGTTAAACTTTTAACTGTATTTGTTTACAGTTAGATTCCAGGTTCTGAAGTTACAGGATGGAATTCCCAGCCACAAGTGTGGTTTCTGCTCTGTTTTCTCTGAGATGTGATATTTTATAATTTTTTCTGGGTTATTCTACCCTGGACACTTCAGTAAATATAGGTCTCCTCTTTAGGGACCTTATCAAGGCTCTGCAAGGACTTCTTAGAGGTCCCTCGGCAGAGGGAACCCCTCTCTACCTCCAGGTGAGAGTGAACTTCTTTCTTGGGTGCAGTAAGGAGTGGCGAGAGGCAGGGTGGCCTAGGGATGGCAATGTCTGCCTTGGGTGTAGTGAATAAGGACAGATGTATTAGAGTAAACGAGTGGGTTTGTGGCCAATTTCAAAGTACAGTGTGACCAAGAGAGTGGTCACTGAGAGGGTGTGGAGAACATGTTTTCATTTCATGGAGCAGTTTAAAGAAGGAAAAAAAAAAGTGAATGATCTGTTTTTTTATTTTGCTGATTAAAGATATTAAGCCACACCAAATAATACCAAAAGGAAATTATAAAAATAAAACAAAAAAACCCCAAGAAATGGCATTGTAATACCTAATGAGTAGGAAGAATACTCAGAATAAATGATACCAAAGTAGGAAGTATTCTCAGAATAAAAGATATTCTTTTAAGTTAAATAAATTTAGCTTTATGATAAACTTATTATAATATTCCTGTTTTTTCCATTTGCCACATATGGGAAAAATGTCATCATAGCCTAGATTTGGGGGATAGTGATTCCCAGACTATCAGAGTAAGAAGACCTCCCTCATATTGAGGCATAATTTGTACACAGAAACATGCACAAATATTGAGTGTACAGCTTGATGAATTTCAGTTTATTATATACTTGTGTAATCATTATCTGTGGAACCATTATCAGGTTATAGAGGATTTTTATATCCAAGAAAGTCCCTTCATGCCTCCTCTAGTCATTAAACATTCCCTGCAACCAACTATTTTTTAACATCAAAAACTTGGCAGAATTTGTATTCTCATGAGTTATTAATTAAACAAACTGTGGGGAGGAACCACAATAAATTAACATCTTAAAATCTTATATTTAATTAACTGCATTAGCATTTATATCAGTTTTGCGAAATATGCCTTAGGCTAAATATTACCTATTCTGTTTACAAACAGTGCATTTGTGTGTATGTACTCTTGAAGCTCTTGAAAAAGCTGTAAGATCCACCCTTTGCCTCCCACTGGGGATTATAGTCCGAGGTCTGAGAACCACTAGCATAAAGCCCAAGCCTAGTAGACAGGACGGGGAGCAGGAGGGGCTGCGGTGCTCCGACTACTTCACATAAAGCCTCATTTTTGTTTTTCATTTGTTTTTTTAAAAAATAGATGATGGTATGAATTTTAGACACATCTGACTTTTCTTTTTTTAAACTAAGATGGTATGTGTAAGTCTTTGGGTCTAGTTGTGAGCAAACTCATAGGGTTCATTTTAGTGACTGCATAAGGCTGTGTGTAATAGCGATCATTGTTCTCAGTTTTCTTCCTTATTGTGGTTTCCATAGATATAGATTGAAAAAGGAATTGGGAGATTTACATTAATCAGGTTCACAGAAAAAGAATCATCCAAGTTAGAATACATTTAGGATTCAGTGGGAGTAGAATAGGAAGGGAGAGTGTGTTTTGCTATGATCAGACCAGGATCACCATTTTTTTTTTTTTTTTGGTGCTGGCTGGTACAGGGATCAAACTCTGGACCTTGGTGTTATCAGCACCATGCTGTAACCAACTGAGCTAACCAGCCAGCCCACAGGACCACCTTTCTTTGGTAATTTAAGGACTGGTTAATGTTCTGGGTTTAAAGACGAAGTGCTAGTATGATTGCCTACAACAGATCGTTTTCATTTGTCAAGTAGTATATTGAGATAAAGTGTTTCCCATATACCATATGAGAATTCACTTTCCAAACTTCAAAATATTTTCTATTCCTTTTGTACCATAGGAAGAATTATACTGGTTGCCGAGACTTCATTTCTTTTGCATAAATAAGTCTCACTAAATACCACCACCCCATTTATATTTGAGATTACTGCTTGCACTGCCATGAATTAATTGCTAAAAATGTAACTGGAGACAGAAAGAAGCCAAGAAAAACCAAATTTTCAACTGCACAAATTGGTAAAATTTATGTCTTGTTATAGCAATCACATGGGCTTTGTAGCTAATCACCTCCATTTCACAGTGTTCCTACCTAGTACTGCAACAGCGGTTAGATCTACATGTACTTGGAACAGTTTCTGGATTGAGTACAAGACTGAAAATACGTTGTGGGTAGGAACTGCTGTCAGTGTTCAGATTGCTCCCTTCCAACCGTGTCTGTTTTCTTCCTCCCTGCTCTCCCCCAAGTCCTGTGGATTTAGGTATTTTAATCGTATTGTCGCAGACCTGGTTACAAGTCAGGGGACTCGGAGTAGAATGGAGAGGCAACTCACCTCATTTTGTTTGCTTTGGTGATGTTAATGATAGCATTTGTCCTCACCCTCGATGTTGTTTCCCCTGGTGCAGATGGATCACTGAAAGACATTCCAAACATAACTTGATAAAGTTAGGGGAAGGGGTAGGAAGATGATGTAACTGAAACAGTAGCTTGCCATGAGGGTGGGGCCCAGTTATTAATTAATGTTGTCATGGCAACACTGTTCTAGCATATTGACTCAGAGCCCTCTTCCCCAAAACAGTGAGCCCTTCCCTATGAGAAGGAAGAGCTGTGGGATTGGGCTTTGTGATCACCAGCATCACCTGAGAGCCTGTTAGGAATGAGGAATCTTAGGTCCCACCCAGAATCCATACTTTCGTAAGATCCTTCTGGTGACTCTTAAACACAATTTTGAGAAGCTCCTAAGAAACTTCTTCCCCATCACCTGTGAACAAACAAGCAGATGTAACCATCTAGCCACTTTTTTTTTTTAATAGATGTATATCCATCTAGTGATTTTGGCAGTTTGTTTAGTAAGTGTTTTAGTGCGTGCTTCTGTATTCCAGGTGATGTCAGTCACTCAGAATAGGCTAAGGCACTACATTGTTTTGAGAACATGAATTAAGATGGTACAGTATTTAATCTGTGGGGATAAAAGTGCTTTCAAAGGCTGAAGATGCTATCTAATTGACAGAGGTGCTGAGGAATTAATTAGTTAATTAACATTTTGAACTTTTTACATGAAAGGTGTCCTATAGAATTAGAAGTTAGTATTGACTCTGGTCTAATTGCCTGTTTTGTTGCCATCTGTTTTCTCATTTTGTTTCAAAAAACATCCATACAGTTGACTCTTAAGCTTTCTGTAGTCTTAATGCTAACCTGCTGCAACTGAGCATGTCTGAAATTGGCTTAATTGCCTTAGAGTATCTTTCAAATAGTGACACTTTACCAAAAAAAGTGCTTTATTAAAAGCTAGAACATTTGATGAAATACCTCAGCAGAAAAGTTCACTACCGTATTCTCCTCTACCCCAGAAAACGTTAGCACCTCATGGCAGTTCTTCATTTTGTTGGTCATGATGTGATTCCAGGGTATCCGTGACTTTGCCAATCACAGGACATAGCAAAAGAGGCAATGTCTTTCTATTTTAGGAATACAAATAAATGTTAGCCATCACATAATCTTTTAAAACATTTTGATAACCTTTTAATATAAGGAAGAGTGGAATTCAATGAAATTTCCTCAAATGAAAAAACATATTTCAGAAAGCTTTCTTTCTGTTTTTTATTTGAGTCTGATACAGATGGAAAAGGAGGCATGAAGAAGATAGTGCTTGTAATACCTAGATTATGGCATTTTTTGAATATAGTTGTGTGTTGTAAGATAGATTAGAGATTATTTTGTGTGTGTGGTTAGTGAAATCCAAAACACAAATATGGGTTTATGATTGAGGCTGCTTAACTAGATTGCTTAGATTATTAAAAAGATTAACCATCAAATTTATTGTTCTTTGAGAAAAATTTTAGGGTTTAATCTTTGTTTGAAGGGTAGTAAACAAAACTCTATACCACTGACTGTATCCCCAATTTTGTCTAATCCTCTTGGAATTATTTTATTCTCAAAGGGACTAGATAAAAATCTATAAATGGTTGAACCAAAGTGTATCACCACCAACTTAAGGTATGTGGCTTACCAAGGCAGAAGCATTATCTTTATATAAAGGGCTACTAAATTCATTCCTTCATTTAGCAAACAAATATATTTTGAGAATTTACTGTGTATCATGGACTGTTGTAATTTTGGGGGATTAATAGTGAGTTACACAAAGTCCTTGTTCTCCTGAAAATTATTTTCTACTGGGGGGAAGGAGATATCATTCATTTAGAAGAAGATATTATTAAATTTTAGGTGACTTGAAGAAAAAAGTGTAAAAGAATTTGACTCTTCAGTTTACCTAAGGAAGTGCTATTGTTTGAGCTTTAAAATGAAAGATGAATAAGAGGTATATGTCATTTATTTTTTGGGTTGCTTGTTTGAAAAAGCAAGCATGTGAAAGGAATGATATTAAATAAAAGTTTTTTTGGCAAATACTGAAAATGGCTTTGCTTTTGTCCAGGAGAAGCTGCGTTGGGTCAGAACTGGTTGACTGGCTTCTAGAGCACTGTCCTTTTGTCCAGTGCAGATCTATGGCCATAGGAGTCTGGCAGCTGCTACTGGACATGGGAATTATGTCATCAGGTTAGTATTAAATGTTTTGAAGGCACAGTGTCATTATTTTATCAAGCTATTCTACCAAAATATAGTACTTGATTTTCTAGATGGTGTTAAATTCGGACGGAAATTGTTTTTGAAGGTAAATATTTGCATATCTCTCTTATTTTCTTATTTTCTAAGTAAAAGTGACAGGTCATCTTTTCATTCACTTATTTCTCTCACATTTTTTGTAAAAATAATTAGGTACATGTTGATTCATAGACTAATACCTGCAAAAATCTCACTCCTTTTTATGCAAAATGTTGCTCACAAACTTTTTAAATCAGTGACATCTTTAGTTCCTCTGAATGTGTGATTTCTCTTGCTGTACTTAGAGTAATCATCAGAAACTGATTTTATGGGGCCGGGCCCGTGGCTCACTCGAGAGAGTGTGGCGCTGGTAGCACTGAGGCTGCGGGTTCGGATCCCATATAGGGATGGCCGGTGCACTCACTGACTGAGCGTGGTGCAGAACACACCGTGCCTAGGGTTGCTATCCCCTTACTGGTCGGGGGGAAAAAAAAAAGAAAAGAAACTGATTTTATGAGTGGAATGTGTATGCCATTTTAATTGACTAAGTAATCATGAACACTTAGAGATATGACCTATGAAAATGAGCTGTTTAAACAGAACAGAAAATAGATGTTAAGTAGAAACTAAAATAGATGGTGGATATCTCTTTTCTTAGCTGAGTCCAGGGAATTGAAGGATTAGAAGCCAAGCAATCTGCATTCTTTATTTAGCTCTATCTCTCAGGTGCTGGTTGGTTACTGAGAATGACTTTTTTTCTGTAGGCAATAAATACTGAGAGCATACCCCTGGTCACACTGTGAAAGAATGGTACAGATGGGGACATGGGTGTAATCTTCTTAGACAGTCAATAATACCTAGCACCTAATACTCTTATTTAGTAAATCAGTTAACTACCTTTGAGGAATGGAAGAATTATTAGCTGTCTTACTAGTTTCAGGCTACCAGTTAGCAAAACATCTTGTGTTAATGTTTTATAGAAAAGTCTCCAGCTCCAGATTCCTTTAAAACAGTTTCCCAGCTTTGGTAGTATTGAAATTTTGGGTTGGATAATTTTTTGTTGTGGGGGAGCTGTCCTGTATGTTACAGGATTTTTAGCAGCATTCCTTTCTTCTACCCTCCAGATGTCACTCGTATCCCTCCAGTTGGTACAACCAAAAATGTCTCTAGACATCGCCATATGTCCTCTGGGGAACACAGTCACCCCCGTTGAGAACCACTTTTCGAAAACCTGCCATCATGTTGTATTTATGTACCACTAAAGTAATTATATATTGATTTACTTTGGGATTCTAAAACAAATTTCTCCTTACCCTCTTTGAATTGCAATTGATTTCATCTGCACTGTCTCTGAAGGAGAAAAATTATGAAATACATGTGAATATGCTGGCCAAAGCTTCAAATAATAAAAATAGACTAGTCAGTGAGTCCTCTTCAGTTTGGTGGGATTGTGAACATGAACGAGCTTAGAATGTATAATGTGGGCCGGCCTGGTGGCGCACTGGATAGTGCGCCGCTTGGGAAGTGCGGCGGCACTCCCGCCCGAGGGTTCGGATCCCACATACAGACCGGCTCCCGCTCACTGGCTGAGCGAGGCGCGGGAGCAACACCGAGGCTTGCAATC
>NW_007730050.1:147805-151262 GCF_000696425.1 Galeopterus variegatus
AAAAAAAAAAAAAAAAAAAAAAAAAAAAAAAAAAAAAAAAGAATGTATAATCACAGTCTTACCCCTAGCTTCTCCCTCATAATTATTAGGGCATTCAATTTATTATTTGATTTATGACTCTCTAAATAATACACTTAAAAAAATTGATTCATGCTTTTTCTGTTTCAAACAGTGGACCAGCATCTATACTTTCAAGATACTTACGTTTTCTACCAGTTTTCGTCCGATGAATGCAGCTACTTGTACTGTGAATTTGAGAGAGGAGAAGAATGGCAGAATGGTGTCAGACTCCTGCTGCAGCTTGTGCCCCTCACTCCTGCGAGAGCTGGCATCTGCGAACTGTAAGTAGGTGCTATCCTGTGCCATTGTTAGGTTATTCTTATTTAGAGAATGTTTAGCAGTGTCCAGGGACTGTGCTCTGCTCTTTAAGATCATAGTCTGGTTTAGGAGGTCGGGGTACTATTCCCATTTATCAGATGCAAATTCTGGAAGGTAAAATAAATTGCTAAAAATTAAATCCAGCTAATAAATGACTGAACTGGTATTCAAATCCCAGGAGTTGCTGCCTCACCAGTGCTACCATGCTGCTTCTAACTGATCAGTGCTGTATGAGTAGATGATCTAAATTAGGAACCAACATAGGATTGGGCTTAAGTTGGAATAAAACAATAGCTCACATCTTATGCACTGTCCAAGTCGTGACTTTCCTAAGAAATAGCTCAGTAGACATTTCTGAAAATAATCTAGAAGCAACATTTGGCAAATTAAAACACATGAATCATTATCACATGAAGACACTGAATCACCATATGATTAAAATATATTAAAATTAATTAGAGGAGCTTAGGAATAGGACTTGAGTCATGATGTGGTGATTCTGACATGCCTTTGTTTATCCATGGTGATAGTGACAAGCTTATTTCAGAATTACAAGTTACAGATTAAAGTTTCAGTTAAAAACTCTTACATATGTAGAACACTTCAGTTTTCAGAATGCTTTCCCTTATTGTTGTGTTTTTCAGTACTGTGATAGGAGCAGGACAAGTGGTATGGTCCTCATTTCATAGGTGAGAAAGTAGGTTCAGAGAGAAACACCTGTATGACCATAAGAAAGATAAGTTACTCTTACTATTTAAATGACAATTAATACTGAACAGTTTAATAGACTGTTTTTGGGGAAAGGAATAAGTTTAGAATATTAATGAGACTATTAACAGAAAGATTGATTGTAGAGAATATATTTTATGTCAGGCACTGTGTTAAATGCTCTATATTTATTATGTCATTTTCAGAAGAATTCTGTAAGACAGGTACTATTATTTCATCCCTATTTTATAAGTGGAAAGCTGAGGCACAGATATCAGGTAACCGTGCTCACACAAGTGTAGTCTTAGTGTTTGAACCCATGTCGGTCTAGCTTTAAAGCCCATGCTTTTGCCATCTGCTGTAGTATGTTCTCAGAAGTTACCAGGCTCATTCTAGCATCCCCTTCTGAGAAATTATAAACAGAAGCTATAAAAGTGTTAGATTGAGCTCTGAAATGGTTATGGATTTCCCACCACCACTGTTTGTAAAGGGCCTTGAGATGGTAATATGAAATTCAAAAATTAATTAGTTTGAGTACAGGAAATATTCTGTTTTGTAATATGCTCTTAATATAGGTCAGAAGTGTCCTGAGAAAAGTCGAGCAGCATTTCAATAAACTTTAATAAGCTTTCTAAGAAGGAGTGGCATGCTTTTAAGCTAGAGGTGGCTGTGACTGGTTTTGACTCTGTGGGACAGGCGTTCTCTGGCAGCTCTTCTCAACCATTTCCTGTTCTGCACACAAATGGAGGTGTGCATAATCCCATGGCCATACCCCCATTAACAGGGCATAAGGGCTGCAGAAATACACTCGCCAGCAGTCCTCATGTTTTAACTCTGCCTCCTCCCCCACTCAGAAAGCAAATTGGAATGCCACTGGGTGAGATGACCTTGTTGTATGGAGAACTCCTGGGTTTACTGTTTCTAAAAATGAAAATGTTCTGGGCCTGCCCGGTGGTGCACTGGAGAGTGCGCCGCTTGGGAGTGCGGCGGCGCTCCCGCCGAGGGTTCAGATCCCATGTGGAGACCGGTTCCCGCTCACTGGCTGAGCGCGGTGCGGGCGCGACACCGAGGGTTGCAATTCCGTTACTGGTCAGTAAAAAAGACAAAAAAAAGGGGAAAAAAAAAATGAAAATGTTCTTAAAATTTGGGTCCTAATGTTATTTCCAGATTACTTGCCAGTCTTTTGTCACACTGACCATGGTGAACACAAATGTCAGGATCTGGAGTTGAGAATGACTGTAGTGTGCCATGTTTATTAGCAAGTTTTTTTGTTGATGTGAATATGTGCATTTGGGAGTGTAACTGATTGCTGTGGAACTATGTACCTGTCTGTCTCTTATTACAAGTACTGAATATAAAAAGATAAAATTACTGAACCACTGCAAGTCTCTTTTGGAGAGAGAGAAAATATATATATATATATATATATATATATTTCTATACTAGAGTCATAGGTCACATTCTGTGCTATGGTAGGATGTTTTTGGAACATTTGGAACAAATTTTGAACAGCCAAGTTTTGGATTATCCAGACATAGAATAAACTTCAGTCAGAGAAAAGGTGCCCAGGGACATTGTCCTCTTTCAGTTGCATTGTCACAATTCTCCCTATGGTCCGTGCATACAATCCCATCATAACTCCTGCTCTAACGGGCAGTCCTTTTTGTTAGCCCCCAGCCCACACCCGTTTACTCCTCCATGCCAGTGTGATAGTCGTGCTCTTTCCTCTGCCCTTTATTCTTGTCCAGTCAAATTCTACCCAACCCTCAAGGGGGAGCCCAAGTCTTACTGTGACCAGAAAACTTCCACGATGTTTTCTGGTCTATGTTAACCTTGCTTTAACTTACCACTCTCACTGTTTATTAAAAAAAACATAAAAATAAAATTTTAATTTTTTGATGTCATTCTTAGTCCTATATTGTTTCATTTTTATCCATTCTACTGAAAAGCTCTCTGAAGTCCTTTTGATTCTTATGTTGTCCCTTCATGAGCTGAAAACCCAATCCTGTGGTCCTTTTAATAACCTTTTTGACATTCAATCTGCCTGTGTGGTTCTATGTTAGGTCCCTCTAATTTGGCATCTTCTAAGTGTCTTTAAAATAATGCAAGGAAGCCACTTAATGTCTCTGTGTAAACACAGTTCTATTCTGTATAAGTGCATTTCTAAAAAGAAAGTAAAGGAGATTTTCTCATTTAAAAAAGAATGCTGAAAGCAGGAGGGGAGATGAAGCTGCTGCAGGTTTCTAGGCTACTTTGAGGAAACAAAATTCCTGTTCTTTTTTTTTTTTTTTTTTTTTTTTTTTTTTTTTTTTTTCCGTGTCCGGCAACGGATCGCAACCCTCAGTGTTGCCCCCGTACCGGACCGGGGACC
>NW_007730050.1:152262-190197 GCF_000696425.1 Galeopterus variegatus
TTTTGTCTTTTTTCCGTGTCCGGCAACGGATCGCAACCCTCAGTGTTGCCCCCGTACCGGACCGGGGACCAGCAACGGGATTGCAAACCTCGGTGTTGCTCCTGCGCCTCGCTCAGCCAGCGAGCGGGAACCGGTCTGTACGTGGGATCCGAACCCTCGGGCGGGAGCGCCGCCGCGCTTCCCAAGCGGCGCACCCGCCGCTGCGCTTCCCAAGCAGTGCACTATCCAGTGCGCCACCGGGCCGGCCCCAAAATTCCTGTTCTATACAAAATAAATTTTATACCCATGCTGAATAGATAATTCAAAAGAAGTGAGTGAATCGGTTGTCAAGGGTACTATCTGTAGGGAGTAAAGAACAGTCGTAGTATCTCATTCAGACTGAAAGCCAAATCAATTTACCCAGACTGTACTTTTCTCTAACTTCTTTTTTATTTTGGGTGGGGGAACGGAGACTCGGTAAGGAATGATGAAGTAACAGTGTAGGGAAAAGCAGCCTAATAATTTCTTCAGGATTAGAAAGATGTTTCTGTTGAACAATAGCTTGTTTGAGAATTTAGGCTGTGAGGAAGCTTGACTATTTCAATTCACCTGTCACTGCGGCAGCTCCCAGCTTGCCAGGGGTGGGAGTGGTAGGGCTCTGAATAGACAGAGTCTATGAACCTTGAATGCATAAAACTATATCCTTTTAGTTACAGAGCAGTTAACATTTATGCTGTTATTTAAAGACTTGTAAAGGGTTGCTAAAAATTTAACTCATGCTACACTCAGATATGTAAAGAAAAGTGTAGCTTCTTTGTTTTTCTCTATGTGATCTGGTGTTTGTTGTCTACACAAGCCTCTATTCTGCTGGGTAGCCAGAAAGAAGGAAAAGAAGCCCCACAACTTCAGTCTAATCCAGCAAAATTATTTTAATATTAGTAATTGAAAAAAGTCCCTTTAGTTAACTGTTTAGCATATTTTGTTACAAGAGCTTAGTCTCTTTGTGTCTCTCCCTGCTCAACAAGAAAGTTTGTGGGTACATGATGAGTGTTGTGGGTGCCTCGGCAGAGGATGACATGAGAGACTCTGGTGTCAGAGTGGACACTCTCTTATCCTCACTCATCTTGCCTAGTGGATGGGTGGCCAGCTCCATGGTGACCCCTGAGGTATCACTGGTCCTGATATTCTGCTGGTGTCTGCTGTTGGAGCCTGGGGCTGGTGTGAGTTAGGTTTGCCTCTTGGCTTGATCAATGCCTGGTGGTCCTGCCTGGCTGATCTACCTCCTGGACACCTGCCTGCTGCTGAAGCCCCCAAGACCCGTCTCACTGAGTCCCATCCTGATCTGACTTATATCACCGTGACATAAAGAAGATTTTACCAAGTGTGGTACCTATCACCACTTGGCTGACACTTCTGAAAATTCCATAAATTTAGCTTTATAAGCATTTGTATTCAGAAGGGATTTCCAGGATAACTGAATGTGCTCTTCTTAATTTTTAGGTGAGGAAAAGGGGCAGGGAGCAGAAGGTTTGAGAAAAGACAATTACTTATCACCAACACTCTGCTGAGTGAATTATTCAACAAGCATTTACTGATCGCCAGCTTTGTGTAAAGTACGGTGCTTGGCTCTATGAGGGGTGTGAAGATATGTAAATAATATGAGGCCTTTACGGACTGAAAGGGGATGAGGCTGATTTATACAAATACCAAGGTAGGAAGTGATGTGCCTTCAGTGTACATAGGAGCTTATCGTGAAGGTCCTGACGCAGTGGTAAAGATTAGAATATCTTCTGAGAAATGAAAATACTTTGTGCTGTATATTTCTAAATTTGTTGAAAATAGGTAATTACTGTATGGAATATATAACTCTACCCTGGTATGGAAGATTATTTTAGTTTTTATTATAGGTTATTCCTACCTTTTGCATTTATACATTTTTACTGTCTTATTACATTCAAGAAGAGTACTGAGGGACTCATATTTTTAGTTTGTCTCCCCTTTTTTTTTTTCCTGATAACCTTGACTTTTTGGCCTCTTATTTGTGAGAAGTTAAATATGGCAAGATGATCAATCAGGAATTCCATTGAAGAGTCTTTTTTTTTTAATTGAAATGTTATGGATTATACATACTTATGAGATACAGTTGAATATCAGTACCTGTGTATAATGTGTGATGATCAAATCAGGATAATTAGCATATTCATCATTACAAAATGTAATCATTTCTTTGTGTTGAGGATATTCAGTCTCTTCTAGCCATCTGATAACAGTAAATTAATGTTAATTATAGATGCCTAGCTTGACTATATATCAGTAGAACTCATTTTTCCTAACTAGATGTTTTGTGTCCATTAACTAGCCTCTCACTGTCCCCCTCCTGCTCTTCCTTTCCTGCTTCTAGTAACCACAATTCTGTTCTCTCCTTCTGAAAGTTCCATTGGAAAGTCTTCTGAATAATAATCTATTGATGGGGCTTCAGGTTCAGGCCAAGGTGGAGACAGTCTACTATAGCCTATCCCTTCTATTGATTGCAACTAAAACCTCTAGATGAAATCTAAAAAATAACTACCTGCAGCCTCTGAAAAGTTAACAAAAGCAGGCAGATTATGGGAAGAAGTGTCACCTTGGAGAAGTGACCTACATAGGTATGAGTTTTCCCCTTGTTTCTTTTATCTTGCAGCTTTCTTCTAAGAGCAGGCCCCAATTATAGAGCAAGGGGGCAGTGGTGGCAGAGGTATAAAAATCTCCAATAGAAAGCCCATCTTTCTGGCAAGAAGGCTCAGGAAAATGGACCCCTGTGGTTTAAAGAGTATGGTGGTGGTAGTGGAGAAATCCTTGTCTTTATTCAACTTTTTTCTTGCAGCCATGTCCCAGTTTCAGAGCTCTGTGTAGTTTGTAGCAGTGCAGGCAGCAAAAAGACAATGAGAAAACCTGTGTCTTTTGGTCAGAAGAACTGGAAAAAAGAGCCCCTGCAAGTGGGAGAGTGTAGGGGAATCCTGGAGAGGAGAGAGAAAGAGAGAGAAAGGGATCTGTTAATTTTATGTGTGAACCATACAGATTTTACTCCTGAACTGTACATCTGTGGGATAGACCCCAAGTAGCATAGAAAAGGCTTTGGAAATGGAACTGAAATTGAAGCCACTGAGTCTACACAATATTATGCTCAAAATGGCCAGGATACAATCCAAAATTACTTGACAGAAAATAGACAGGAAGAAGATAAGCAACAGATGTCAACCCTGAGATGACCCAAATATCGGAATTATTAAAGACTCGACAACAGCTATTTTAACTATACTCCACTAGTAAAGGTAAACATATTTTAAAAGAATAGAAAAGATTTTAGTCAAGAAGTAGAAAAAAAATAAAGAACCAAATGAAATCTAATACCTGGATTAAAAATTTGTTGGATGGGCTCAGTGGCAAAATGGAGGTAACCTGAAAATAGATCAATATCAACTATTTAATGTGAAGGACAAAGAGAAAAAAATATTGAAAAAAATGAACAGCCTCCAGGACTTGGTGGATGGTATCATAAAGTCTGACACATGTTGGCAACCCAGGAACAGAAGAAGAGACTGGCACAGAAAAAGTATCTAAAGAAGTAATGACCAAAAGCTTCCCAAATTTAGTGAGAGAGAAATCTACAGCTTCACGAGGTTTGGTGAGCCCGAAACAGGATAAACTCAAACACACTCCTAAATACTTCATGAACAGCTAAAAAAAAAAAAAAAAGGAAAAGAAATCTTGACAGTAGCTAGAATAAAATAACAGGTCACTTGTAAGAGGAGTAATGATTCAAATGGCTAGAGGTTTTGCATCAGAAACCATGGATGCCAGAAGACAGTGGAACAAAATCTTTCAAGTGTGGAAAGAGAAGAGCTGTCAATCCAAAATTTTGTACAGTGAAAATACTCTTCAGGAATGGGTGTGAAATAGACATTCTCAGATGAAGAAAAACTAAGAATTCCTTGCTAGCAGACCTTTTCTAAAAGAAATGCTAGAGGTAGTTTATCAGGTTGAATGGAAATGGTATCAGAGGAAAAGTTGGAACTTCAGGAATAAAGGAAAAGCAACATAAATAATAAATATCTGGGTGAAGAACAAAGGCACTTTTTTCTTTTAATTTCTTTAACATGTATGATTATTGAAAGCAAACATAATATCTGGTGGGCTTTCCAACGTTTGTAGATGTAATACATATGACATTATAACAAAATATAATTGGGGAAGGGTAAAGTGGCATATATAGCTTTAAGATTCCTACTACTTGAAGTGGTAAAATATTAACTCTTAAGTAGACTGTGAAAGGTTAGGTATGCACATTGTAAATCTAGAGCAACAATATAAAAATACAGAGATTAGCCAAAAATAAAATTAAACAACAAAAAATTCAAATAATACAAAATAAGTCCGGAAATGGGGAGCAGAAGAACAAAACAGGAGACAGAGAAAGCAAATAATAAAATGATGATTGATTATAAATTCAACCAGTGAATAATTACACTGAATAAATGGTCTAAAAACACTAATTAAAAGAGGTCAGACTGGATTAGGGGAAAAAAAGCAAGACCTAGTTATATGCTTGATACAAAAACCCACTTCAAATATAAAGACATATATGGATTAAAAGTAAAAGAATGAAAGAAGATATCCTATAAAACACTAGTCAAAGAAAAGCTGTAGTGACTATGATGCTATTAAGGAAAATAGACCTCAGGATAAGAAATGTTACCATGAATAAAGGGAGGTATTACTTATTGACAATAAGGCCAATTTTCCAAGAAGACACAACAGTCCTAAATATATATGCACATAACGAAATTTTAAAATACATGAAGGAAAAACAGAACTACAAGGAGAAATAGGCAAATTCATGATTATAGCTGGACACTTCATTCCTCTTTCAGCAATTAGTGGAAGAAGTGAATAAAGTCAGTAAGGATCTAGATGACGTGAACAATACTATCAACCAACTTGACCTAAGTGACATTTATAAAGTGACATTATTTTCAAGTGTACATGGTACATTCACCAGGATAAATCATATTCTGGCTGATACATCCAAACATGTTTGGAAGAATTGAAATTATAAAAATATATTCTCTGACCAAAATAGAATTAAATGAGAAATCAGTAATAAAAAGATATTTGCAGAATCTCCAACTATTTGGAAATTAGCCGACTTCTAAATAGCTGGGTGAAGGAGGAAGTTCTGAAGGAAATTAGAAACTATATTTTATAGAATATATATTAAAACAGATCTCCAAAAGTATGGAATGCAGCTAAAGCAGTGCTTAGAGGGAAATTTATAGCTTTTAATGCTTATATTAGGAAAGAATAAATATTTTAAATCTATTATCTGGGCTTCCATCTCAAAGACAGCCAAAGAAGAACAAATTAAACCTAACACAAGCAGAAAGAAGGAAAGAATTAATAATAACAAAAATCAATGTAAATGAGAGGAAAAATAGAAAATGAATGAAACAAAAAGTTGGCTCTTTGGGGGGGAAAAAAGTGATAAATCTCACCAGGTGGTCCAAAGGAACAAAAAAAAACATTAATTACCAATATCAAGAATGAAAGAGGTAATATCACTCCAGACTTATATTTAAAAGCCAATAAGTAATATTATGAGCAACTTTATGTTCATAAATTTGAGAACCGAGATGGAATGAACAGATTCCTTGAAAGATATAAACTACCTATGGTCCCTCAAGAAGAATCTCAATAGTCCTGTATCTATATAAGTAATTGAATTTGTAGTTAAAAATCCTCCAAACAAGGTAACTGTGGGCCTATCTGGGTTCACTGGCAAATTTAAACAAACATTTAAAGGAGAAATTATACCATTTCTATATAGTCTCTTCCAGAAAGTCGAACAGGAGTGACTGCTTTAAAACTCATCTTATGAGCTCAGCATTATAACAAAGTTCAGAGAAAGAAAAGAACAGACCAGTGACTCGTGAGTCTAGACACAAAAATCTTTCCCAGCAGATGTTAGTGAATGGAACCCAGCAATATATAAAAATAATACATCATGAAACAGGGGAGTTTATCCTAGGAATACAAGAATGGTTCAACATTCAAAAATCAATCAATGTAATTTACCATATTCACAGACTAAAGGAAAAACTATAGGATAAATTCTACAGATGCAGAAGAGCATTTGAAGAAATTTATCCATTTATGATAAAAAAATTTCTCAGAGAACTAGGGATATAAGGGAACTTCCTCAACCTGATAAAACTTTGCATAAAACCTATACCTTATATAATATGTAATAGTGAATGACTGAATGCTTTCTCATTAAAACTGGGAACAAGGCTAACGTATCTTTTTTTTTTTTTTTTTTTTCCTTTTTGTCTTTTTTCATGACTGGCAACGGATCGCAACCCTCAGTGTCGTGCCTGTACCGGGCCGGGACCGGCAATGGGATCGCAACCCTCGGTGCTGCACCCGCACCTCGCTCAGCCAGTGAGCGGGAACCGGTCTGTATGTGGGATCCGAACCCTCGGCGGGAGCGCCACCGCGCTTCCCAATTGGCGCACTATAGCAGTGCGCCACCGGGCCGGCCCTGTATCTTCTTTTATCACTTTTTTTCACACTAGCCAGTCCAATAAGGCAAGAAAAAGAAATAAAAAGAATACAGATTGGGAAGAAAAAATAAAGCCATCTCTTTGTAAATGACATAGTTACATACATAGAAAATTTCAAAGAATCTATAAAATACTACTAGAACTAAAAAGTTTTTAGCAAGCTCAGAAGATCTGTGCTTCCTCTCTTCAGTCATCACTGGCCGTGTTCTACTCTCTTGTTTGGTCAGATTTTAAAGGTTGATGGAAGGGGTGGTTTGTTAAGGAGTCTAAGGATGGTTAGTCTCATTTTATAGTCAAGGCCTCTGATCTTAAGAGGGTCTTCAATGCTGCTGAGCAGTTCTATTCATTTCTTAGTATATTCACTCTCTTAGAAGATTATATCACAACTGCTTCTCCTTACCGTTTTTCTCCTGCTTTTTATTGAAAAGAAAAACAAAAAACACCTTCTTCATCTTTTTAGTCACCAAATCTATCAACCTACCTGCATCTGTACTGGTAGACTCTAGCTTTGCTCCTGATAAAAATGGAGGAATGGTCCACATTCTTATCTAAGTTCAGCCCCCTCAAATTGTACATTGATCCTATCTCTGCACCCCTACTCAAGGACCTCATTTCCAAATTCTCACCTCTTTCCAGCTTCATCAGTTTTTTACCATTTACTGGATGGTTACTGTCAGCATGTGTTAATATTTTCCCATATTCCCCTCTATCCTACTACCCAATGTCTCTGTTCCTTTTTATAAATATATCAGAAGACATATTTATGGCCATTTTCTCTACTTCCTTTCCTGTTCTCTCCTGAATCCCCTCCTTTCAGGCTTCCAAAAGTCTTGCATGTTGCCAAATGCAGTGGCTTATTTTCAGTCCTTATCTTACTTGATCTGTTAGCAGCACTTGGCACAATTGATCACGCCCTTCTGGAAGCAGTTTTTTCACTTTGCCTCTGGGATAACATCTCTTGGCTCTTCTATCTCACTGGCATCTTCTTTTCAGTCTCCTTTGCATATTCTTTCTCTTCTTGACCATATTAACTGTGTGTTTTAATGCTTTGACATCTGGGGCCTTGCTGACCTTGGAGAGACTGCCTCTCACAGGGTTAGTCAATTCCTAGAGAAGATAGTGAAGACCTTAACCTTGGAGCACATCTTTCATATGCAAACCAACCAATTCAGTGCCCATTATCCTAACTGCCTCCTTTATTGGGCTTTCACCCTCTGGGCC
Source organism: Galeopterus variegatus (assembly GCF_000696425.1). NCBI lineage: Eukaryota > Metazoa > Chordata > Mammalia > Dermoptera > Cynocephalidae > Galeopterus > Galeopterus variegatus. The sequence goes on from NW_007730050.1 coordinate 160,062, forward strand.
GCTTTCCACCTGCCCTAATCACCCCAGGGCCAGGTACCAGACACCTAGGGACAACCCCTATTTCCCAGAGCCTGCTGAAATTGTTCAAACTGGCCAGTCCTCAGCCTGTTTTCCCTGCTTCACCCATTTCATCCTGTGGAGACCACAGTAAAGGTTCTTGCCCATGTTGCCCTCACCTCCTCTGCCTCCTGACTGACCTTGCTGCTTCCCCATGTGGCCCCTTATAGTGTTGTGTCACCCTCCTTAGGAACTATAACAAACTGCGTTTTCACTGGTATTTGTCTCTTGGTCTGTTGGCCTCAGAGTGTACAGGTTGTCCATACCTGAATAATAACAAAACCTACATTTAAAAAAATGAGTGTCCCACAGCTCAGTCTTTGGACTTCTCTTGTTTTTCTACTCTCACCCTGGATATGTCTTTACCCAGTCAAGTATTTAATATCAGTTCTATGGTGACTCCCCAAATTCAGGTCCCTGTCTCCCCTTAGCACCCTATATAAAATAGCACACTCATCACCCTCTCACCACTGCTCCCTTTATTCTCTTTATCCTGCCTAATTTTTCCTTTTTCACCTGACATGTATAAACAACAGGAGAGATTCATTGGCATCCTTAGTTTCTGAATGGTGTTGGATTGTCACTCTCTGACTGGGGAGCTTGAGTTCAAATTTGCTATTCCTATGTGCCAAACCTACCCCTTGTCCACCTGACTTTTCCTAATTGGATTCTCATGACACTTGAAGAGGAGAAAATACAATATTTTTTGAGTTTTTTTCAAGCACTTTTTTAAACAAACATTTTTTGAGTATTAAACATTTTTCATTTTGGAACTTGGCATAAGTTTTGCATTTGGATCATAGGTGAAAAAAATTTCCATTTATCACTTTAAATTGTTTTTATAAAAAATATTATGAAATCAACTAGTCTTTGTTATTACTCATTACCCTCTCCCCCAAGGAAACACTGAGTCCTCCAAAATTTCCATTGTTTACAGAGAAAGCTTATTGCAGGTGTGGCAGATTGCTTATCTTTATCAGAGTGCATCTCTATTTCAGAGTAGTAAAGGAATTGCAAAAATTGAACTTTCAGGGGCCGGCCCGGTGGCGCACTGCTACAGTGCGCCGCTTGGGAGCGCGGCGTCGCTCCCTCCGAGGGTTCGGATCCCACATACAGACCGGTTCCCGCTCACTGGCTGAGCGAGGTGCGGGCGCAACACTGAGGGTTGCGATCCCGTTGCTGGTCCGGTCCCGTGCTGGCGCGACACTGAGGGTTGCGATCCGTTGCCGGACACGAAAAAAGACAAAAAGGGGAAAAAAAAAAAAATTGAACTTTCAGGCCTGGTTATGTTAGTTTTGAAATGCAGCTGTTTAATTAAATATTAAGCATTAATCCTCACATCCTCAAAATAAAATATAAAAAAGAGATGTCAGTAATATCTAATCTTTTTTTTTTCCTTTTTTGTCTTTTTTACTGACTGGTAACGGGATCGCAACTCTCGGTGTTGCGCCCCCACTGCGCTCAACCAGTGAGCGGGAACCAGTCTCCACATGGGATCCAAACCCTCAGCGGGAGTGCCATCGCGCTCCCAAGCGGTGCACTCTCCAGTGCGCCACCGGGCCGGCCCAGTAATATCTAATCTTATCCAGTTTTAGATTAGTGAGTAGCTATGTACCCTGGGTCCTTAATGAAACCTGTCATATTCACAGTTTACTATCACTTGGTAAATCTCCTCTGTAAGCATAACTAGTGGCCTGTTGCTATGAAAAATCTTTGCTTGAGAATGTGAACAAGTGTTTGTATTCATGATATCTAAGATCTCAAGATAAATCTAATTCTCATTCTTCTCCCATCCCATTTTTATTTATTTTTTATAGGAATTTGCTTTGTTAAGCAGAACAGACCTGTCCAGAATATAGACATTATGGTTGGGGGAAATGGGGAGATGTTGATCAAAGGGTACACTTTCAGTTGGACGTTGAATAAGTTCCAGGCATCTCAGGTACAGCATGGGTGGGGGTGGATGTGTATTTGATTGTGATAATCACTACATAGTATATACATAAATCCTTACATTGTATACCTTGAATATATACAGTTTCTGTTAATTGGATATTTTTAAATACAAAAAGACTTCTTCATGCTGAGTGAGATGGGGAGTCATTCAAGGGTTTTGAACAGAGGAGGGACATGGTCTAACTTACATTTTAGAAAGACCACGCTGGCTCCTGTGTCCAGGTGAGAGATGTTATAGCTGGGACCACAATGGTAGTGTTGGAGGTGGTGGGAAGTAGTCAAATGGGAGATATGCTTTGAAGGAAGAGCCAGTAAGATTTCAGGATGGATACAGTGTGAGGTATGAGAGAGGTGGGGATGACTTCCAACTGTAATGAAAGACTGTAAGACAAGCAAGGCCTTTTGTTTTATTTTCCTTTTGTGTGGGGCATAGGTAGAATGATAATGTGTCCAGTTTGGCGGTTAGAGAGACAAGGGGAGAGAACCATAGGATTTGCTGTTCCTGTATCCTCACAATGGTACCCTGGATATTGCAGACCTCTCAAATTTATAAAGACTTCTACTACAGCCCCCAGACTCAGCACTTTCCCTTGGAGAATTACCAGATCTGGCTTGGGCTGGGAAGTAATCACAGGAATTCCTAAAGGGGAGTACCTGTTAGCCTAGAGCTTCCTGCTGGCACAAACCCTCAGGGATGTATCTTCCTTCTTGGGGTCACTCCCATTCCCTTCTCTTTCTGTCTTAAGTCACTTGTCACTGAATTACCTGCTGATTCCGCCAGAATTTCTTTGTTTTGCTTCTCCAGTTACTGATAAACCAGACCCACCACTTCTCTCTTCAGAGCAGCATGGCCCCAATAATAATGGAAAATATGCAAGCATTACACTCGATTCTCCTCGACCCCTTCTGTTTTACTATCTGTTTTTATCTCATAAGTGAGAACGTTGTCTTTCCTGGGTTGCACTGATGCATATTTACATGCACAAAATCAGAATTTTCCTACATTTTGGGAAAGTACATTTGCTGGGGAAAGAGTGTTATTTGTGTGTATTGTGGCTGAGAGCTGGGGAGTGGGTGTAAGGAAAAAGTGACTCCAGTGGTGAAGGTAGAAGGAGAGTGGTGAGAGCTGCCCTCCTCTCTTCTTTTCTGTTGTCAAGCTCTTCCACTGTTTGCCCGTCACCACCAGCCCTGCTCCCACGACCTCCTTCACAAGCCAGGTGGGACGCGGGTGCTTGCTGGTGCAAGGGGACGTGGGGCACTTTAGCAGGGAAGGAAGAGTTTTTCTGAATTCTGGAGCTCTCAGGCAGGGGGGATAGTACTTAAAGGTTTGGAGTCTGGGAATAGCAGGATCAGATCGGGGTTTTAGCAAGGCAATCCTGGTCTGTGGGAGACTGGGTAGATGAAGAGAAACCAGAGACAAAGAAGTAGGTCATAAAGTGGTTAAAATAACTTGTGCAAGAGAAGTTGAGGGCCTTGACTGTCAGAGAGGCTTGGTGGGGAGGGACCAAAGGAAAGCAGAGCTTGAGGAAGCAAAGTGAGAGTATTTGATGACCAACCTGTGGTGGAGAGTGCAAGAGGGAGGGAATGGCCACAGGGTGACCAGGACTCCACTCGTCCTGTCCTGAGAGGTGCTAGTAGAGATGATGCTGGCAGGGGGCAAGAGGGGTTCAGTATGACTTAAGCTGAATTCCAGGAGCCTACAAGATTACCATGTGCGTGGAAGTAAAGTTCCTGGAATTGCCATCTAGATAGAGCCACTTTGAAGGCAGATGGAAAAAATATGGCAAGCTTGGGAGATTAAGAAAGACATGGGCGATCTGGGTGTAAATCCTGGTGATCGAGGTGATCAAAGTGGGACCTGGCCTGCGGGCGGCTCTCAGACGATGTCGCTGTCTCTATCACACATGTTGCCTTTAGAAGGGTTTTTGCCAGGGCGTATTTTGTGCTGGAAGAATGATGAAAGATGGTTTTGTTTCTGAACAGGGACTAAATTATTTGTCACTAATACAGCAGCAGCTCAGCCATTACTCATGAAATCGCCGTTATCAGTAATATACACAAGAGCTCCCTTGGAATTCTGAGTTCCTCTCAGCAGTTTATTGAAAACCGATCCATGACAGAATCAATGCTAGTGCAAAATACCTCGTGCCTGTTAACTAATTCTTCAGGTATCTGCTGGGCTCTGAGAGACATGAAGAGGCACGAGCAGCCCACGCCTCAGTGCAGAGACAGACGAAGCTGCAGAAGCGCTTGTTTGGTCTCTTGCATCTGTGCATTTGGCTCTTAATTTCCTGTCAGATCTGTTCAGTCACCTCAGCTTAATCACATAAACCTGGTTTGGTGGCTTAGGTTATACAGGTTTTCAAATCTCTTCTCAGTATAATTTCACTTACACAGAAGCTTTATGAATAGAGAATTTTAATAATAAAGCTCATTGTTTAAAATACTCATTATCCAGGTAACTTTATTTTTTTTTAATATGGTAAGTTTTAATGCTCCATTCCCACTGTTCTTATTGGACAGTTTGTTAGCAAGCATTTTAAATGCTGTACTTCCTAAGTAATTAGGTAATTTGACAACATCAGCACTACTTCCTACCTGTGTCTTGCAATTCCTCTAAAGGCAGTGGTTTGTAATTCATTGCTCTGATTTAAAGGGTGTGACTTTTTTTTCCTGGGAAAGGGTTTAATAACATTTATAGAAACAAGAAGCGAATGCTAGAATTGATCCGGCTAGCTTTTCCCTTCTTAAAGAGCTGCTGCTTAGCTCCCCTGCCCGGCAAGGCTGGCGCTCCAGCTGGCCAGCCGCAGTTACCAAGATGGAAATCAATCACTAGACTGCGATTCTGATAACATCGCTTTGCAGGGCAATTACATCGAATCTCTCCACGTTCACAGATGTGTTGAAAGGGATTGCTTGTGGAAATAGATCTGGGAGGCAATTTTATATATTCATTTGGCATTAGTCAAATTTTTTTCTTTGGCCAAACCAGGGAAAAAATGCAGTTTATAAGATTTTTCTTAAGAACCAGATAATTTTAATGTTTGTATATTCATTTGTGTGGCAAGAATTTTTCATGAATTAAGTTAAAGAGTTGACTTTTCTTGAACTGCTTTTATACTATGCCTCGTTATTAAAATATGCATAATTTTTTTGGTCTTTTGAAAAATCAAAGTTCTCCTGCCTTTTGTATTTCTTCATAATTCCCATCATGATATTAGTCTTATAATATACTATTTCACAGTTAATCTGTTTTGACTGAACTTTAAGTATAGTGGAAAATTCACATTTTCTATTTTTAAAATCTGGATCTCATAGAGATTTAGAGGGAATTTCAGCACTCTACCACCTTATATTGGCATCTGCTTTTGTGCATGCCCATATATGTAAATCTGGTGTGTTAGGGTTATTCTCTCATATTATTTGGAGAATTCTCAATCCTTAAGGTTCAACTGGTGCTTTGTGAGGAGGTTCTTGCTAATTGATTTTGAAGGAATGTTTTTCCTGCAGCGGGATTGTGTTTCTCTAGCATTACTGACAAGTTTATTTTTGTGGGTATTTTCTCTAATATAATCATGATAATACCATTATTTGCTCTTTATTCTCCATGACTTAGTAGAAAAATTTGAGCAACCAAAGCTGAAGAGTAATTTGTTTGTTTTTCCAAGGTCTCATCAGAAAATTGAAGACTCCGAAGAAAGCAGTGAGGAAATTCTTGCCCGTCTAACATCTGCGGTAAGAGCATGGGACTTGCCTGCCTAGAGGTGCAGAAATGATGAGGCTGGGGTCTTCGAAGCGAGGCAGTTTGGATAGTAGCGCGGAGAGAGACTGGCCCTGTGGCTGCTCATCCTTGTGGGAGGTCCAAGGTGACTCATCGGGAGGCAGTGGCGTCAGTTTTCTCTGCTCTGATGCAGCTTCCCTGGGGATATTGTAGATGCTCCTGGTGGAAAGTTTCTGCAACCTTTGTGGAGGCGTAGTATCTGATTTTTAAAAATATAGTAGGATTTAACCTAGGAAAAGTTGTGACCTGCCACACAAAAGAGAAAAGACTGTCTGTTTCATTAGGAAGAAAAATCACCTCAGCCAACAGAAGGCCCGGACTTGGCTTTTAATGAACTGTACTATGTCAGAGCATTTTCATTGTATTTTTTAAAGCCACTAATCAGACTTGGCAGTAGCCTTGTTGGTTGGTTGAAAGTTTGTGCCTTCCTTCACAGGACAACCTGGCTGTACTCGCTAATCATTGTGTTCCAGTTTTTGCAGGCTCTAGCAATCCTATGTCACAAAATCTGTATCCATTGGCTTGACTGTTTGGAAACTTTTTTAGCCTTCCCAAAGACTCTTTAGTTTTGCTTTAAGTCTATTATTAGAGTTGTAATTGCTGAAAATCATGCTTGATTGGTTTAGTTTTATACAGCATGTCTTGTCAACTGAGCACAGCTTGCATGTTGAAAGTTGTCTTTCCTACTCTTCTGAAATGTAGCTTAGAAAAGTAATTTTTGACTAAATATGGTGATCAGTGATATAAAACTTCATGTGAAATGGAATCTTGACAGCATGTCATGAAAAAATTTAGCATGACCTTTGCAGTTTAAAATATTGAACAAAGAGGAGTGCTTATTGTGCGCAAAATCATAATACCTGTTAAAAAAGCACTCACTGTGGACCATATACTATGTTAAACACTGTAGGGGGTGTTCATCCACATACGTACTCATTCTGCTGAACTATGCAACAGTGTTCTGAAGTAGGTGGTATTTTCTCTGTTTTACAGATTTCAAAACTTGTAGAGGTGAAGTAACTTGCCTAGTGTCACCCAGCTGGAAAGGAGCAAAGTCAGAATCTGAACTCAGAGTCTTTTACCTCCTAATCATGTTTTCTTAACTACTATGCCTCATTTGTTCTTAACATAATATTGGGTTAGTTTCAGAAGTGACAAAGACATGTAAGATTTGGTTGTTCCTACAGCCAAACCAAGGAGACAAGATGGGTATATTTAGAAAGTTAACATATAAAGTGATTGGAAGTTGAACACCAAAAAAAGTGGTGTATGCATAGTAAATTCAAGAAGAGCAGAGACTGGCTGGTTAGCTAAGTTGATTAGAGCACAGCATTGTAATACCAAGGTCAAGGGTTCAGATCCTCATACTGGCCAGCCACCAAAAAAATAAATAAATAAAATAAAGAACAAAAAACACACAGGGCCAGAAGAACAGTAACAGAAAGCTTCATTGAGGAGACTCTGCATGAACCACTCAGGGAAGTCAGGGTATGAACAGTTGGCGATTAGGATTTACATTCTAGCTGTGGGGTTTATTGTGAGCAGGCATAGGACTAAGAAAGTACAATGGGAAAATATTGGGTAGAACCATCTGCTTAGAGAAGAAGGTCCTGGTTAAGAAAAGTGAGTTTTTTTGTTTTTTTTTTTGAACAGCAGATGAATGTATGAAGTAGATATTTAAGAACATGTGTTGGAGGTAGGGAGACTGGTTAGGAGGCTGATAAAAACCTAGTTTATAAAGTTTTTTTGTGAGACCTGAAGGAAAGATGTGTTCAGAAGGAGCGGAAAGAATTTTGAAAAAATCAGTAGGGCTGGTAAAAGGTAGAAGAGGAGTCAGATGACTAAAGTTCTAAACTTGCATGAGTGAGATGTGATCTCTTAGGAAGTTAAGTAAAATATGTGGAAAGAGAAATGATTTGGGGGGACATACTGAGTTTGAGGAGATAACATAAAAATATTCAGGAAATACCTGGAGACATGAGCCTGGAGCTCAGAGAGGTCATGGCTAAAGGTATGGGAACCAGTCACAGAGAGGCTGCAGATGGAAGAGCAGAGTAGAAGACGGAGTCCTGGGAATACCCGCAGTAAGAGGACAACAGGGTGATCAGAGGACAGTGGGAGGCTGAGGAAATAACTTTGAAATAAAATAAACCTCTGCAGAACTCTATACCATGAAAGCAGATATAGGAGAGCCTCTAAAAAGGGGATGGACAGCACAGTGTTCACTATAGATTTAGTTGAGGTCATTTTGCTGGAAATATCCCCAAGCTGAAACACTAAATTGAGGTAAGGTCATGGAGTGGTATTTAGGAGTGAAAATAAAGGACAGAGGAGAAAACTTTCTCTCTTCAATTGATGGTTAGTTGTCCTGGAATAGTGAAAATATCCCTGTACTGAGACCGAGGACATTGATTCTTATTTTCTCCAGCAGTGTAACCTTGGCCAAGCTGATTGGTTGAACTAGACAATCTCTAAGATCCCTTCAAGTTCTAAAATTACATTGTTTATTCTGTAAGCATTTTTTTTTGGGGGGGGGGTGCGGTCAGCCCGTATGGGGATCTGAACCCCTGACCTTGGTGTTATAACGCCATGCCCTAACCAACTAGCTAACCGGCGAGCCCTATTCTGTAAGCATTTATTAATGGACTGTTGTGCTGGGTTTACCTCTTCATAATGTGGTGGTTCCTGTTGGCAGTGGTGCATAAGCTTTAAGTTGCCAAGGTGTGAACACTAGGTGAGAAGGAAGATACTTAGGTACATCACTCAAAAAGCAGTTCTTATCTACCATGACTTTTTTTTTTTTTGGTGGCTGGCTGGTTTGGTGACTCAAAACCATGACTTCTAAATGTGATAAAAGGAAAGTAAAAGTGACATCTGCAATGTAGAGTTGCTAATGTGATCTTTGAGGGTTTGTGTATTTTGGCGGGTATTAGAAAGGGGGCACTGGTTTCCAGCAGTATAGTTGACTGTACCTGCTTATGTATTCACCCTTTTTATTCAAAACTGGGAGCTTTGTAGGTGGAAAAAATCCCCTCATTTCTTTAACCCCAATACTTTATTTCCTAGTCTTCTCTTAGTATCACCATGGGGAACTAGCCTGTCATCTAAAAAAAATAATACCTAAAATTTTGCTCTGGAAGAAAATACAAGTGAGCTTTTATATTAGAGGAACATGAGAAAACAGTATATGTATAGAAATAAAAATATCTTTATAATTCCATCAGGTATAGGGTGGTGAAATTTACACAAACACGAACAATTAAAATGTTCTAGCCATGTTTCTAGTTATTTTCAGGAAAGAGACCACCCCCCGCAAACCCACCCCCAGTGCCTGACATACAAAAACCTAAACAATGAAACTGTACAAAGTTTTCAGCTTAGGGAAAAAGGGCATGGCTATAATAGACCCTTTTGGTTACATAAAGTCCACGGAAACGCTCTGGGGATTATTCTCTGGAAACAGTTTGACTTTCCCTGTTGTACATATGGTTTCTCCCTTAACACCTTCTGGCCCTGCAAATTGTGTCAACTTGAAAACCTCTTTTTTGTTGATTCTGAGTCTCTGTTCTGATAAAGCTGTTAGGCTAAGAAGGACCTTTGAATGACACCACCTCCAGTTCCCATCCTTGAAGTTCTGAGCATTATTTTATTTTATTTTTACACATGAATTCTTCCAGTGCTCATGACAAATAGAGTATTCAAAATTCATGGGACAGCTTTTATATATTCATATTACAATCCAAGGGTCTGCTTGTTCAAAACTAAATATAGGGAAAATTTCATGGTGAATTAGGTACTGCTTTTAAAGCCATAGTTCTTAAGGATGTAAATTTAGGAAATAAGGTAAACTTTGAGGCATTGAAAAGAACTGGGAAGGAAGTACTTGGGAAATGTACAAAGACAGAAACATGGACATCCTTAAATAGAAGATAAAAACTGATTCTAGACTTCTGTCTTATGCTTACTTAAAATCAACACCCAAAACAAAATCTATAAGGTTATTTCTGTTTCTCAGGGCTAAGTTTTCATGATGAAAATTGTAGAGATAGGAAAACACAAACATCTTATCTGGGTTTGAGTGAAATTTGAGATTTTTGTTTACAGTCTAATTGTCAAACTCCTAAGGTTATATGAGTTACGCTGAGTTGTGGGGCATGTGATATGTCCTCTGTGCTGCTTGGTCCAACAAAGTCAGCCATTAATTGGATGGTAAAAAAGAATAGAGTCTGAGTGTCTGGAACAAAACAATAATGTGGTGGTGGGTGATGGGGAGCTTATGGTCACATTTTGAGAGATGAATTAAAATTACAAATCAGGTGTTGAAAATTTAGGAAGAGAGATCAGTGGGGATCAGTACAACATCAAATACTTTTGGGCCATGTAACTAGGCACTCTTAGGCATTTGTATTCTTTTTAAAAAATTTTTGTTTATTTTTTATTCAGGCCTTTCTTCATCAGAGCTGATTCAGTTTATAGTTTTTATCTATTTAGATTTTATTTTTATGGTTCAGCTTTATATCCTTGCTCATTTTCTTCAGTTCATCCATCTTCAATGTAGAACCTCTGTCTTTGATGCTTTTAGTGGTATTTTCTAACTTCTTTCTCTTAGGGTCTTCAGGTATAAATCATCACTCTGAGAAATATCACTGAGCTAAAATCTTACTTGTCAGGCAAGTCCAAACTGTAAAAGAAGGCAGCTGCTGTACGTTCAAGATGTTCTGGAAAGAGATGAAGCTCTAAGATGCAAACAGCCGTGCTGGGATGCAAACTTTTGCTGGAAGTGTTTAGAGAACAAGGATAACTTACTGAGAAATTTCTGTTTCCATCTCTCTAGGAAAAAGGTGGCCGTGACCAACTGCTGTACAATATCAACTTCACAAAGCATTTTTCCCTGCTTAGTGTCCAGAGATTGTGATACTTCATCTGTTTTTACATCAGTTATGAACTTTCTCTTGCACTTTCTAGCATCTTGTACAAGTCTTGTACTCACTTTTCCCCCATTTGGGATCTTACTTTACAGGTAAAACTGATCAGATTTTACTCTCATTCACTAAAGCCTGCTTTTAACTTGGGCCACTGTCTCACTCTTCTGTCATGCTTTCTTTTCTATAGAGTTCACTTGGGCAATACTTGTTCTGGAGCCACAAGGAGCCAGGTCTTAAGGAGCTACCAATGGTCCTATGTCACTGAAAACTCATAATTCCTCTCCTCTTTGCCCTGTCTCATCTTTCACCTGAAACTTCAGTCATTTTCTTTAAGGTGTGTCTTTCACAGGAGTCTGTTTACACCCTTTCTTGGTCCAGGAAGGATGGCAAGTGGCTAAGAGTCCTTTAGTTTGTGCTCTTGGTGACTACAATTTGGATTTGATAAGTTGGACAAATTCCTTTTTGAACTGCAATATCTGGATAAATTGATAGCTTTCTTTATTGGAAACATTCAAACTGGTACTGATTCAGGAAACAGAAATAACATGGGATTTGTGTTTTGGTGAATCTTTAAAAAAGACTTATTTTAGAGACTATTCCAAGTTAGTAAGGTCTAGGAGTAATCTCAGGTTAGTGAAAGTGAGGAGAATCTGTCACATTGGGTATATGATGAACTCAATCAAGTGATGATTTTTTTAAATTTTTTTTTTCTTTTTTTTTTTTTTTTCCGTGTCCAGCAACGGATCGCAACCCTCAGTGTTGCCCCCGTATTACCCTCCCTCTCCTCCTCCCTCCTACCCACTCCCCTTCCCCCTCTAATAACCATACATTTGTTCTCTCCCTCTGATAGATTAACTGTTCCTCTGTTGGTTTGCTGCCTAGATGATCTGTCCAGTACTGAGACAGGTGTGATCAAGTCCTCCCCTGTTATCATAAATCAGGTGCTGCTTCTATTATTCTGGAGTGTGCTTTGTGGAGAGAGAGGACCTCTTCTTTTTTTTTTTTTTTATTTGGTCTCTGCTGGTGCCTCTCCTTGTGTCAATGAAGTTGGGAGTCTGGCGTGCCATCTGCACGGTGGCCGTGATGGCTGCTATAGAGACTAGCTGCTTTTGCAGCAGCCATGGCAATTGCAGTGGCTGTGGTGGTCTACCCATGTGGAAATGGTGTTTTTGGTGTGCCCTTTACCTAGTTGTGGCTCGGTTTGGTTTCCCCTGGCTCCATACCTCAGGACCCCAGTGAGGCCTGGGGCTGTGGCAGCAGCTTGCCTAGTTACAGCTGGATTTGGCTTCCCCCAGCTCCATGACTCATTCTAAGATGTTGTTGCAGAACAGTTGCAGGAGAGAAGGAGAAGGGAAGGGGGAAGGAAATAGGGTAGGAAGAGGGGAAGGAGGAAGAGCATGATTGAAGCTTCTGGCCCCCTCTCATTCCAACAGGGTAGACCAGGGAGCTTCCAGCAGCAGCTGGGTCATCACTGGGCTGTTTGCAGATGTCAGGGGGCATGGCTGAGGCCCTGAGTCCCCCACCACCCAGCTCAGGAGCCTGGAGTCCCACCAGCTGTGGCTCGGTGATTGTTGCTGGACTGGTTGTGGATGTCGGGGGTGGGGTGGGGGGAGTGGCTGAGGCCCTCGGCCTCCCACTGCCCCGGCTCGAGAGCCTGGGGTGCTTCATTTGGTGGCTCCTTTGGACGTCGCTGGGCTGGTTGTAGATGTTGGGGCAGTGTGGCTGAGGCCCTCAGCCCACCACCCTCCCTGGCTTGGAGGCTCAGGGGGCTTCCGATTCTTCTAGGATTTATACATGTTCTTTTTTGATGTTAGACCTTTACTAGTTAATATCGAACTTTGTCTCTGATTTGTGGGTATTTCGTTTTTTCCTTTCAGTTCTGTGTTGGATTATTTGCTGTTCCCACTACTTAAACTCTGCACTGGAACTAACTCATTATCCTTTACTTACTTCTAAAATGTGGGAACTTCCTGTGGGGACCAGCACTTGAGCCCTGTAGTTGAGCTAAATTGCTGCTTTGCTGCTGATTCCCTGGGGAAGGCATTTTGTGCAGTTCAGGTTTTAATTGTTGACCTTGTATGTACTTTCAGGTCTTGTGAGGTCTGGTACACATGGGTTGTGTGGAAACTCTGGTCTGGGCCTAAGACTTTTCAGCAAACTGCACCTGCTGCAGATCTGTATTCCTGACCAGTCTCCACTGAGTGGTCCAGTGCTGATTGGGGGGCAGACCAGCTGTCCATGCTGTGCCCGTCTCCCCCACCAGCAACACTCTAAACACTTCCCATGGGGCGGGCCATGTACCAGTTCCTTGTGACAACTCACCATCCTCTGTGTGGCTCCTTTTTTCTGTTGTCTGTGGCTCCTCCTATTTGGGTCCACAGGAACCCTGTTAGTGGTCATGCTGGCCAGGGAACCACCAAGGCCCTTTTCTCCCCTGCCACCTCCAAGCAACTTCATACAAAGTGCACAGCTGTGGCTTTTGCCAGCTCCTGCTCCATGCACTCACCAGGGCCTTGAAGTGGCCAGGGCTTGAAATGATCAGAGTGGTTCCTTCTTCCTCTCATCGTGGCTTCTCCTGCCTTCATGAACTCCATAGATCTCTCCTCCTGTCCCCTGAGCTCTAACAGCCTCAGCTTGGCTGTCATTGATTTTTAGTAATTGTAAATTGGTTGATTTGTGGGAGAGAGTGACACTGGGTCTATTCTGCCGTCTTGACCAGAAGCTTTTTTTTTTTTAAACACATTTAGAAATATGTATTTAGGGGTTGGCCAGTTAGCTCAGCTGGTTAGAGTGCAGCCTTGTAACACCAAGGTTGAAGGTTCAGATTCCCATACCAGCCAGCCAACAACAACAACAACAAAAAAATTAAATTAAATAAAAATAAATTTAAAATAGAAATGTTTTTAAAGTTGCAAAAACCTAGTTTCCACTCACCCTTTTTCCTGGCTATCTGCCTTTTCTTTTGTGGGGAGTGGAGAAGTGGAGTGTAGGTAATCTCTCTTTCTCAGTTGATCACGGACCTGCGCAGGCATGTCTGTTCAGAGAATAAGTGTTTCTCCCCCAGGGAATGAACTAACCTTCTGTCTCGCTGCCTCAGGATGATGAACATCTTGTTACCTTATATTTTTAATCTCTAGGGAACATAAAATTTCTACTTGGAATCCTTATTCTGGCTCCAGGCCTTCCAGTGGCTTAAGAGCTGCTATGTGATTTGGGGAAGGGCCAGGTGGATTGAGTTTTGAGAGAAGGCGTTAAGTGAGGCCCAAGAAGGCAGATCTGGTTTCAAGGAGTATTAAAACAGCACCAGTGGAATTGTAATACATTTCTGGTGTAGTGTTACTTGTTTCTGTTGTTCATAAAAATCCGTGGGGCCTGCCCTCCTTGTGCGTTAGTGCTATCCCCATCCAGGCAGAGTGTTCAGAGGGTCTTTGGATATGGACTGAAGGTCTCTAGGACCACTTTGAAGGCTGCTTAAAGCCCCTTCTGTTTCCTTCAGGTAGGATCTAACAGTAACACTTCACAAACCTATCACTGTCAATAACTGAATAGATCCCTGAATGGTATATTTCTATCCCTTGTCAATAAAAAAATCTTATGTGTTCTATGTCTATTGTATGTCAAAATGATTTTCTTTATCCTGGGACTAGATCCCTAAATACTGTAAAATACTGGTACACACACACACACACACACACACCCCTTTTAATAATTAATTACTAAGGCATCATCTCTAATTCCAAAGAAACTATCATAGCCTACCCAAATTTTGTGGTAATTTAATGTAACTCTAGCTCTGAGAATTTGGTTTTGGTGAGAAGCATAATACATGTTGTTTTGCCATCTGAAACAAGCCCAGTAGGGGGACATTTATTTAAAAGTATCTGTTCAGAAAGATGTGAGCATATAGAATCCATTCAAGAGTAAAATATGTCTCAATGAATCGCTTGTGAATAGGGGAAGAAAGTTATGTGTGTGTTTGTGTACATGCGTATTATTATTTGGGTATCTATTCCCAAGATGAAGAAAATAACTTTGATATCCAGTATACATAGAAAATACAGACTTTTTGTTTTTAATCTACAAGGAATAGAAATACACCATTCAGCTCTCAATTTGGATATTGACAGTCATGGGTTTTGTGAAGTGTTACTGTGAAATCCTGTCTGAGGGAAGCTGAAGGAGCTTTTAAAGGCTTATCAGTGAACATTCCATATTGGGCTTCCTTCCTCTTTGTGCATTTGTTTAAAGTAGAACTTCTTATAGCTGCTTTAGACGAAATGTAAGTTTGCATTCTTAAGTCAGTGTTAAAGCTTCATACAGTATGTCCATATGTGGAGAAGGACGAGCAGGCATATAAAAGAAGTAAAAATTACTTGAGTTTTTTCATGGTGATGGAATGAGGTAAATTTTAAATTAGTTTTTGTTATTTTATATTATTGTAAAAATTATAGTGAATTTTATGTGGATACGGGGCAGAAATAGCATGATTTGAAAATGTCAAAATTATGTCAAATCTGACAGTGAATTATCAGTACTGTGGATTATGCCTTGCAGTTTCCTTTACCTGCAACTTGGATTGTTTAACTTGATCATAAAGACTTTATACTTTAAAAAAGTATTGCAGAATAGAAAAAATACCACAACACCAGGGTCATGGGTTCAGATACCCATACTGGCCAGCCACTAAAAAAAAAAAAAAAAAGTGCCAATAATGAAACTACTCAGAAATAACCCATTATGGATATCTAAGTATTTATTACTTACTGGTGTGTGTGTGTGTGTGTGTGTGTACATATATATATTTTTTACAGAACCCCCTACTCCCTAACCAAACCTTTTATTTTGTGGTCTGCGCTTTTTACTTAAAATGTTTTCAGTGCTACAAGTACTACTTACAACATGTATAGTAGTTCTGTAGTATCCCATTCCATGGGTTTATCATTATCCTCAACACTCTTAAAGACAGAAGTATATGTGAGGGGATAGATCCCCCTCTTTTTTTCCTTCCCAAACTTTTTAATTTCACACTGCCTAAGATTACCCCAGTATTGGAGATTAGCAGGTACTGCTTCCTTACCTAGATGATTTAAATAAATAATTTAGTTAGACTGACATTCTGGGTATCAGAGATTAAACCCTAAGATGGCTATTACGGAAGCATCTGCTCAGGGTGGAAGAAAAATGTTCCCACAGATAAAAAAAGGAAAAAGGGTAAGGTTAGAGATAAATAACAACTGGGGAGCATGCCCAGGGTCCTAGGCAGGAGCTGTGGGCAGCCCCTACTGCCTGGCAGAAGGCAGGAGTACACCTGGAGATCTAGACAGGAGCCATGGACAGCCCTACTACCTGACAGAAGGCATGGGCATGCTGAAAACATAACTTCTGCAGAGGTGGTCCATCACAGCCACTGCCACTGCCACTGCCACCACAAGGGTGTCTCACTGCCACAGTAGCATCCACAGCCACCATGCAGGCAGCCCACCACCCACTCAACTGCATTGACATGAGGAGAGTCACCAGTAGACACTAGAAAAAGAAGAGGAAGTCTCTCTCCTCAAAACTCATTCCAGAGTAATAGAAGAAGCAACTGCTCTACCAGATGACCAGATATCAAAGTAGAGGTACTGGAAATACAAAAAACCAAGAAAATATGAAACCACCAAAGGAATAAAGTAATTTTCAAGTTCCATACCCCATACAGCAGGAAACTCTTAAAATGTCTGAAGAGGGCCGGCCCGGTGGCGCACTGCTGTAGTGCGCCGCTTGGGAAGTGCGGCGGTGCTCCCGCCGAGGGTTTGGATCCCACATACAGACCGGTTCCCGCTCACTGGCTGAGTGAGGCGCGGGAGCGACACCGAGGGTTGCGATCCCGTTGCTGGTCCCGGTCCGGTACGGGGGCAACACTGAGGGTTGCGATCCGTTGCCGGACACGGAAAAAGACAAAAAGGAAAAAAAAATGTCTGAAGAGGAATTCTGAGCAACAGTCTTAAGGAAACTCAGTGAAATGTGAGAAGACTCAGACAACATGATGAAATGAGAAAAAATATCTAAGATACAAAGAAGGAAATTTACAAACAGATTAATAACTTAAAGAATGTAGCAGAACTCCAGGAACTAAAGGATTCATTTGATGAAATAAAACACAACAGATAATTTAAGCAGCAGATTAGAGTAAGCAGAAGAAAGAATTTCTAATCTCAAAGATAGTCTTTTCAAAATAACCCAGGTGGACCAAAGAATGGAAAAATAATTTTAAAAACTGAAGAAAATCTAAGAGAGCTAGTAGACAACCTAAAAGAAACATCCAAACCATGGGTGTTCCAAAAGAGGAAGAGAAAGGAAAAGGCATTGAAAATCTATTCAATGAAATAATAACAGAAAACTTCCTAGATACAGGGAAAGACACAGACCTTCAGATCCAGAAGGCTCAAAGATCCCCAAACAGATTCAGTCCAAAAAGATCCTCTCTGAGACACGTTATAGTCAAACTGGCAAAGCTTAAAGACAAAGAGAGAATCCTAAAAGCAGCCAGAAAAAAAGCATTAAGTCACATATATGGGAGCCTCAGAAGGCTAACACCAGACATCTCAGCAGAAACTCTACAGGCCAGAAGAAAATGGATGATATATTCAAAATACTAAAAGAAAAAAACTGCCAGCCAAGAATACTGTACTCAGCAAGGCTGTCCTTCAGAAATGAGCGAGAAATTTATTTATCCAAACTCAAGCCCCAGCCACTGCCTCCAAAAACTATGCCTAAGAATGTATTATATCTTAGTAGATAGCATAGCAACTTTTTTCTAACTAAATAGATCCTATACCAATCACAGGAAAATTAAAGTGCCATTTTAATTTAGTCTGAATTTGGGTCGAAAGAAGTATCAAGGAATACGGTCCAACTTCTTAAGTCTCTAAAGTCCTAGAAAGGGCTTAAATATATTAACACTTAATCTACTTAAACTGTATATTGAGAGTCTGGACAGACACATGTAGAGATCTGAGAGTCTTAAGAATGTGCAAAAGAGAGATTCAAAAATATAATAAAACCTTCAGAAAAACTGTTACTAGCTCTTCTAGTTTTATAACAAAAGTTTGCTCTTTAAAACAAAAGAATCCATGGATCCTTTGGAATATCACATTGGTATCTGGATTCAGTGGTTTGTAAAGGAGTCTGAAGAGGCCGTGTAGCTGCGTAAGGAATTATAAGCAGTATAACAAAAGTTTGCTCTTTAAAACAAAAGAATCCATGGATCCTTTGGAATATCACATTGGTATCAGGATTCAGTGGTTTGTAAAGGAGTCTGAAGAGGCCGTGTAGCTGCGTAAGGAATTATAAGCACATTTAAAAGGTTTGGTATGTGTATATGAATTCATTTTATTCCAGGTCATTTTCATACAATTTACAAAATTTTTTCCAGAGCTAATCTGCAAAGGTTACCATAGGTCAGGTACAAAAGACACTGTGCAGATGAATTAAGACAGAATACATGGAAAGCATTTGGAACAGTGCCCTGGTATATAGTAAGACTATAGAAGTGAGTGTTTTGTTGTCATTTTATTATTTTATATTCTGTACCCTTTGTAGGGGATTAAGGCATTCAATTTAGAACTGAGCTAGGTGATCTTTACATTACTTCTGGCTCGTGATTCTGTGATACCAATACTTTTCTTAAAACCAAGAACATGGACATGGACCAACTATTGACAATAATGATAATATGATTAATAAATAAACTTTTATAATTCACACCCATTAATCAGCATCACATTGCATGCAATGAGTGAGTTTAGGATTAGCTCTTTGGAAACAGGTACTGTGGGTTATTTTTCCCCATCTACCTTGATAAACTTTCCAAATTTTGAAAATAAGCATATGTTACTATAAGAAAAAACCCAATAAAAACAACAAAAAAGTGATTATGTTTAAAAATTAACAAGCATAAACTGTAATACATTTTTCAGATCATGCACATTGTCTGGTGGTGATGAAAGATAAAAACTGAGTCAGAAAAGTTATTTACATCTTGATGATTAAGGTTCTCTATGTAGAAATTGAATTTGGATAAAGGAAAGAAAAGATCATTCTAGATAGATTTGTAAGGCTTGGGAGACATCTCAAGGGGTAGAAGTAGAGGCAAAAGAACGGATTAATTTGAGATGTGAATTTGGGGGCAGTGGCTGGGGCTTGAGTTTGGTGTGATCTGGTAAAGATTTTGTAGCAGGTAAATCATAAGTTACATAATAAGTTACTATAAGACCCTGAAAAGGTGTTGAGGGATAGTTTTTTCAGGACAGCGCCAAGGATCCGTGTTACCATTCTGTGATAGGTAAAAGTGTACCCCAAGGACAAATACCCTCCTTGGCACCTGTAAATATTCCATTAGGTGGCAAAAGGTACTGTACAGATATAATTAAGGCTACAAACCTGGATTGTCTGCATGGACCCAGTCTAATCACATGAGCCTTTAACATAAAGCAGAGAATTTACTCTTGTGGGAGTCAAAGAACTATGGCAGAAGAGAAGGTGAGAGAAATTCCATGTCACTCTCTGTTGCCTTTTGTCTTAGCTTTGATGCAAAACAGCTTTGCAAGCATCTGGGTTTTAAGGCTGAAAGCACTATTAAAGTGCCAGAGAAAAAAGAAGACAGAATGCTGGAAATGAAGTCGGCTTTGATTCTTATTGCATTTCAGGGATATTTTGTGAACAGCCCTGCTGGTTATTGAAGATAGAAAGCCAAAACATTTCATCATGTTTCTGACTCTAGTTTCTGATGGAGGTCAGGGGATGGGGAGAAATATGGGATATGTCTTATCCCTTAATAATCCCATATTTAGATATTCACAAGAGCAAATGTACCCTCAGTTGAATGTATTTTGAATTAGTTTTTTTAAGAATGAGTAAACTATATTTAAATAAAGTTGAAGCTTCTTAAAAAGCTTCCTTGCAATTTTCCTTGTACTTACGTAGATCCTGTCTGTCAAACTGCTGATATAATAAGTAAATCTTATCATTTGATTGGATTATGGTATCATCTTATATCTAAAACACAGTGAAGGTCATGATCCTTTACAAATGAATTAAATTAGCAAACAAAATAAAAAGTAAAGATTGATTGTCAGTCGACATGATTACAAGATTGAAATATGAAGTCTTGGGGAAACTACGATACCTTGTTGAATAGAGAGCAGAGGTTCTTAACACTTGGCAGAACCTAGAATCCTGGGTGGAGGAAACTTGGAAACAACCCACCCTACTTATGGATGATGAACCTTTACCCCAGAGCTTTTGATTTAGTTGAGGCCCATGGATCAGTATTTTTTTTTAAAGCTTTCCAAGTGATTTTAATGTGTAGTCATTTTTGTGAACTGCTGAAATAGATGAAAATGCAAGCTATTTAAAGAAAACATTTCTTAGTAGAAAGAAAGTAGTGACTAGTGATTGGAGAAGAGGAAACATGAGAAAAAGATGAGAGAAACTTTTTGTGTAAAATTGGTAGAGGTTTACACTCCCTTATTCACAGATCTGAAATAGACGAGCTCTGAAAAACAAGAATTTTTCATAACTTACCTGGCAGCAAAATCTAAACAAAATTGAACTGTGTAAAATTGGTAGAGGTTTACACTCCCTTATTCACAGATCTGAAATAGACAAGCTCTGAAAAACAAGAATTTTTCATAACTTACCTGGCAGCAAAATCTAAACAAAATTGAACGTATTTGGTTGTAAAACCTGAGGCTTTTTCTTGTCTTATTAGAGGTTGCTGCCCTAGACTTCACTGAGGGTATGATGTAGAAAGGATGTCTTTCTGAAATGTGTAAGATTTTGAGTTCTGAGAGTTATGAGGGTAAGGGTAGGAAAGGCCAGGGTAATAATTTACTTTTCTATCAGATGAAGAACAGTGCATTTCTTCTAGTTATCTAGGCAGTGGGTTAGCATCTGCTTTATTTTTATTTTTTTATATTTCACAATCAGTTAATTTTATTATTTTTTATTGAAACATGATTGTACATATCTGTGGGGTACCACATTGAATATCAATACCTGTGTGCAATATGTAATAGCATCTGCTTCAGATAAAAACAACGGCCTGTGTCAGAACGTGGCTCTTGGCTTTACATGTGTATATACTTCTCTAGCCTAATCTGAAAAGACACTTCCATTTCAGGCATGGTGAGAAACTAAGGTGAACCAACTATACAAGTAGATAAAGTAGAAAAATAATCATTGTCCTATAAAAGACCCTTTAGCATAACAAATCATCCCAAAGTCTGGAGATTTGAAACAACCGTATTTATTATCTCAAACAGTTCCCAAATGTCAGGAATTCAGGAGCATCTTAGCTGGATGGTTCTTGCTCAGGGTCTCTTAGGCGGTTGTGGTCAGGATGTCAGCTAGAACCTCTGTCATCTGAATGCTTTTCAGTGCCAACAGGTCCCTTATTAGTACTTAGAAACAATTCTAGTCTCTGCTTATGCAGTTACTCAGAGTCTTCAGTTTTTTATGTAAACTTAATTATTTGTAAAGGAGAAATCTTTTTGACTCCTTCTAATGCATTCTGAAGATTTCTGCTGGAAGTGGCTCATAACAGGGGAATGCCTTCTCTTTGCACTTTTATTGTCCTTGGGCAGTCTTTTTTCTCTCCTAGGTCCTTTCTGTGTTCTCTTCGTGGTTTCCTCTGTATCCACTTCCTGTGGGTTGGTGGTTGAGTGTCGAGTACCCTGGATAATGTGAGGGAAAGACAGACAGGTATCTGCCTTAGTGGAGCTTCTAGCCAGAAGACGGGCATTAGTCACAATTTAAAATGATTCATTAAATGATTGCTAGTGTGTTTTTTTAAAAACTAACTAAAAAGAACTATGAAGATGCTATCGGAGCATGTGATGGGGTCCTACTTAGTTTGTGATTTTCATGATCAGCTCTTTCCCCTTTGTGTTTTGTAGGAAGAATAACCTACCATTTGTTTGTTTGTTTTTTGGTTTTTTTGGTCAAACCCCTTTTTCCTCCTGAGGTAGAAATATGGAAGCTATTCTACATTCCACCCTGTCCACTCATGTCCTCCCACTGCATCACTGCAGAGGTTCGGGGATGTAGAATATTCTAGCACAGGAGAGTAGCATCATTTATTTTACGTAAAAAAAAAAAAAAACAAACTCCCCCCCCAAAAAAAAACCCCAGCTTAGGTTCCATCTGAATTAATCTGTGAATTCCTCTTACCTTTCTCACTGCCCATCTCTCACCTTCCCAGCACCCCAAAAATGCTCCTTGGTTTCTTGCTCATCCCATTTCTCCCTTTCTTTTCCTACCAAATTGTTGAAGAGATGTAGTGTTATACAGTGTTCGGAATAGAATACTTTCCTTTTCTGAGTTATTTATATTTTGAGACTTACTTCTAATTGGAGAAGGAAAAACTGAGGATCCCATGAAGGGAATTCAGGTATCAAAAATTAAAAGAGGAGGATGGAGGAGACTTTGATTTTCCGAGAGCAAATTAAGTGATGTGCCTCATGCAGCATTTTCCATCTCTGCTTTTTTCCTGTCTCTGAGCCACCCTGGGGTCTTCCCTGGGAGGTCACAGTATCAGGAGGCCACTGACAGGATCCCAGGGAGTGTTTATAATCTGCATCTTTGCCCGGGCTCCAAATATTTGTGATACTGTGAAGGAGGAAAATCCTGGAAAGAGATGGTAATAATACAATAAACCTTACAAACAATTTTAAAAATATGCAATAATCGATGTTTTATTTGTTCCTTTTTTATTCATTTGAGTACACATTCAAATGTTTATAAAGGTTTTCCTATGGTCACCCATCACCATGTTCCCCATAGATTCTTTAACTATAAACTTTCTAGCTACGAGCATTTGCAGAGCCCAGACTCCCAAGGTTGGAGAGGGATGGTCTTCTCATTAGTGTATAATTTCCCCGAGAGAGTCTCATGGTATCAAAGTATCAGCTAAATCAAGAGCGTGCACTTTTGAATGGCGTTCTCACTACCCACCACGGAAGGGTACGGCTGTAAAAACAGTGTGGGGTGAGCTGCCTTCTTCAGGGGCAATGATGCCGGGCCATTGGGAAAGCACTCCTAGGTGGCGTCTCAGCATCTAGCACATCGCTACTCTCGCCTGCCAGTGAATGAATATAGATTCAATTAATTTGAATTTAAATCTGTGATTTAACCTTGAACTCTCATGTTCCCCTGCTAAAGTGTCATTACTGTGATATATTCAGCTGTCCCTACCACTGCCACTTCCAGACACCTGAACACACACACCCTTCGGAGCCTTAGAGATTGTGTCCTGAAAGAGAAAGAGCTTGCTCATTGTGGAATTCTTACTGTTGCCGTACATAGACTTCCCAAAGATTAGCCTCGTGTTATCCTTGAAAGTGATTGGGCTTGTCTTTTTTGTCCCTGTTTTATGTTCTTCTTTTGTGAATGTTTCTAAGGAAGGATTTAAACTTTCAAAGTGAGGAGGGCAAGAGGGTGTAAGCACTAAAATATCTGGATAAATAAGTGAGGTTTAAGACTCTTAGGATTTTAAGGGTTATCTTGTGTATTCCCATTTCAACTGCCTTGTAGTTGATGACACTTGCCTTTGTGTGATATATCATTCAAAATGGTTGCTGTAAACCTGTCAGACTTGCAATGAACATTCATTGTATTTGAGCAGAGGTCCAATTAAACCAGGATCACCTATCTCACTTTTTCTAAGATTTCTGTATAAAATAGCATCTTGGAGGGATAAATAATGTTTAATATTTTTGTCATGATAATCCTGTATATTTTAATTAATTCATATTTGCATTATTTCTGAATGTTATATAATTATGTTTTCAAGGTACTTCCCATCATCATGGCATATACAGTGTTTTACAGTGTATACATTCCAGCACTAACTTTTTTTATTTTTAAAGTAAGTCAATATGATTCTTCTCGATTTTTGGCTTAAAATTCCTGTGCAGAGGTTTTCCGTGCACTAAAAATAAAGAACAAGTAAGTGATGGCAGCAAACTTAGGTTTAATTACAACAGCTCTTCAGAACTGTGGTTGCTAGAGGAGGGAAAGGGGTAGGGGGGTAGTGAGAGGTTAATGCACACAAAACAGCTCTGTAGGAAAAATAAGTTCTATTGTATGGTTGAGCTAGCCATCTATAGTTTACAATAGTTTACTGCATGTTTTCAGATGGCTAGGAAAGAGATCAAATGTCTAATCACAAAGAAATGATTAAGTTTTGTAGTGATGAACATGTGCATTATCTTGATTAGATCATCATGCGTTGTATACACGTATTAAGATATAACTCTGTACCCCACAAATATGTATAATAATATATTTCGATAAAAAATTATAACAGCTCTTAATTTGGGTTGCATATCTAAAAACAAAGTACTGCTTTTGATAGCTACATTTTTCTTCTAATTTGATTTTTTCCTTAATATTTTATTAGGTGCAGAGAGAGCTAGCAGCTGTTATTGCTTTGAAAGCAAGGAAGTCTGGTGAGTAGTATTTTTGGGGGCTGAAGGAAGATTTTAATTCTTTGGGGATATTTTACATGTCATCTGGTAGTGTGCAGCTGAGTGTATTTCGGGAAAGTTTGCTGTAGAATGCAGAGAAGTATCACTGGTTGTTTTTAAAAATCATTTATTCTACCATCAAAATAGGACAGGATGTTACATGTAGTTCTTTAAACTAAAATTTCGCTGCTTTGCTCTAATTTATTTCAGATTTCAAGGAAAAATGAAATTTAAAATAAAAAATGTTTGTAGTCCACCACAACCATGAAAAGGACTTGAGTACATGTCAAAAGCAAGCAGATCACCTTGCATTGGGTACTGTAACGACAGAGAACACTAGATACTGTGGTCTTTTATGGCTGTCTTTTTAAATCTCAAAGTAATTTCTTCTAAAGATAACTTGTTTAATGACATTTTAAACAAGCGTTTTTCACAGGACTGTTGCATGGATCTGATTTCTCACAGCTGTAGGATATAATCTGTGGAAGTAATATGTGGAAAGGAAAAGGGGGCCTTCAAAAATATTTTGAAGGAGAAAAAAATAGCTGAAATTCAGTATGAAATGGAGACTCACTGAAGTAGAAGAATGCTTGCTGAGAGAGGAGGAATGTCAGATGGAGGCATCTTTCACTGTTCCTCCCTGTTCAGAAGGAGAAGGTCAGTGCTGGGTGGAATGGAAATCAGAAAGGAGGTAGCTCTTAGATGATGTTAAACTAGAATAGGACTTTTCAGGCGAAAAGACTATGATAAAATCAAAGTGCTGACAAAACTTGGAGGAATAAATGGAACGGAAATGTCTTAACACAAACCATACACTTTCCATCTTTCTATTTTCAGTTAGAAACTCAAAGACTTTGCTTATCTCAATTACTTTTTTAATCAAATGCATCTGAGTATAATTAACTTATTATAGTCATGTTACTTTTTTTTTGTTGATTTGGCTGTTGCAGAGGACACAGAGACTGGATGCTATACAGGTGGTGGAGAGGAGAATGCAAAGAACAGCGATATTGGGTATCAGACAGACAGGGCAGTGTGAACAGGGCTCCTCAGTGAGCAGCATTAGGTTGCAGATATTTGCAGGAGCGGAGGCCAAGATGGAGAAAAGGACATCAGTGTAAAGACAGCAGGAGGGAGGGCTTAGAAATAAGTTGTGTTGGACCTGATCTTGGTTCTTGTAATTATAGGGAGACAAAACTTATAGTCTGTATGGGCTGGGACGGCAGTACCTTGGAGGTTAGGGTTTGGCATTTTAAAGTTTCAGAATAAGTTAGGCAAGTAATCAGAAACTTACGGTGTGTTATTGCCAGGAAAGACATATCAAGCGAGTACAGATAGGGAGCCTGGGAAAGCAGGTTTACAGAATGTGAAGTATATTACTACTATAATAGTAAAAAATAAATGAAACCATTTTCATTATGAAAAAGAGAATATATACTATTTTATATAATTTTTTTCACCCAACATTTTACTATATTCTTCAGAATACCATTTAAAAAGTTGTTTAACACTCTATTACATTGATTTATCAATTTTACCATTACCCTGTGATGGGACTGTTTCTACTTTCTCACTGTCAGAAAAAGCACCTCGGTAGATACCTTCTACCTTAATCTTCACATGCATCCCTGATTATGTCCTACGGCTAGATCTCTAGCCATGGAGTTACTGGGATACTCCAGTCATAGAGTTAGGGATACTGGAATGTACTGAACATTTGCCTTACTGAAAAACAATGAATTTATTTCCCCGTCATTAGTATGTATGTGTGAGATCACTTCACTCTGTCCCTGAGAAGTTGCCAAAATCGTATTCACATTCCAATCTACATAAATAAGTAAGGAAAACTGGCACACTAGCCTCATATGATGACATCAAGGTGTAATAACATTGACATCATACCAGTCTTTTACTTTGCACAATCTAATGTGTATGCATCTTGCTTAATCCTCTTCATTTCCCTTTGCTTCCAGAAAGTCAAACTTTTTAGACTGACATGTGACATCATACCAGTCTTTTACTTTGCACAATCTAATGTGTATGCGTCTTGCTTAATCCTCTTCATTTCCCTTTGCTTCCAGAAAGTCAAACTTTTTAGACTGACATGCAAAATTTACCTTTCTTCACCTTGTTCACTCAGCTCCAGCCACACTCATCTTCTCACTGTCCCTCAAACATATCTGGGGCACACTTCTGCCCAAATGCTGTGGTCCACAGGGCTCACTCCCTCACTGAATTCAGGTCTTGGCTCCAATGTCCCCCTATCAAAGGCCTTCCCATCCCACTCTTGTAAATCTGTGTAAATGGAGAAGCTCATTGAAAAACTTTTTAAAAAATTTATTTATTTATTAATATTATTATTTTTTTGCATTCTAAGATGTGGAGAAATTGGGGGGAGGGGGTACAGGGAAGGGGAAGGGAAATAGGGTAGGAGGAGGAAAAAGGAGCGGGGTGTGGTTGAGGTCCATGGCACCCCTCTCATTCCAGCAGGGGAGACCAAGGGGCTTCTGGTGGCAGCTTGGTCGTTGCTGGGCTGGTTGCAGATGTCAGGGGTGAGGAGACGTGGCTGAGGCTGTTGGCCCTCTACCACATCAGCTCGGGAGCCTGGGGCACTTCTGGTGGCACCTCAGTGGTTGTCACTAGGCTGGTTGCAGATGTTGGGGGCTGTGGCTGAGGCTCTTGGCCCCCCCACCATCCTGGCTTGAGAGCATGGGATGATTCTGGAGGTGGCTCGGTCATAACTCAGCTGGGTGTGGTCATTGCGGGGGATGTGGCTGAGGCCCACAGCTCTCCCTCCTCCCCAGCTTAGGACCCCAGGGGGCTTCTGGTCCTTCTAGGTTTTATAGGTATTCTTTAGTAGTGTTAGACCTTTATTGGTTAATATCAAACTTTGTCTCTGATCTGTGCGTATTTTGTCTTTTCTTTCAGTTATGTGTTGGATTATTCACTGTTCCTACCACTTTAACTCTGCACTGGAACTAATTTGTTGTTTTTGCTTACTTCTAAAATGGGGGAACTTTCTGTGGGGATCAGTATTTGAACTCTGTGGTTGAGCTAATTTGCTCCTTTGTTGCTGTTTCCCTGGGGAAGGCTTTGGTGCAGCTCAGGTTTTAATTGTTGACCTTGGAGGTAATTCCAGGTCTTATGAGGTCCAGTGCACCTGGGTTGTGTGGAAACTCTGGCCTGGGCCTGAGTCGTTTTCAGCAAACTGCACCTGCTGCAGTTCTGTATTCGTGACTAGTCTCCACTGAGTGGTCCAGTGCTGATTGGAGGGCAGACCAGCTGTCCATGCTGTGCCCCAGTGCTGCTCTGGTGGGCCTGTCTCCCCCACCACCTGCACTCCAAACACTTCCCATGGGGTGGGCCATGTGCCAGTCCTTTGTGATGACTCACTGGCCTCTGTGTGGCTCCTTTTTTTAGTTGTCTATGGCTCCTCACTCCACGGGAACCCTGTTAGTGGTCTTGCTGGCCTGGGGGCCACCAAGGCCCTCTTTTCCTCAAACTCCTAAGAAACTTCATATGAAGGGCACAGCAGCGGCTTTTGTTGGCACCTGCTCCTTGTGTTCACCATATCTAACCTCGAAGTGGCTGGATGTCGAAATGGTGAGAGCGATCCTTTCTTTCTCTCATCATGGCTTCTCCTACCTTCATGAACTCCTTAGATCTTTCCTCCTCTTCCCCTGAGCTCTAGCAGCCCCAGTTTGGCTGTAATTTCTTTTTAGTAGTTGTAAATCGGTTGATTTATGGGAGTGAGTGATATTGGGGACCATGTATTCCACCATCTTGACTGGAAGCCCCCATATGAATGTATGAAGAAATTAAAAAATCATGTCATCTCACCAACATAAATAACCACTAATACTCTTTTGTTGTTTGTATTTCCCAATATTTTCCTGTTAATATGCAGATATTATATATGAATATGCAGATTTTATAAAAGTGGGGTCATCTTATATGTGCTCTTTTATTTTGAGATAATTACAGATTCACACACAGTTGTAATAAATAATAAAGTCAGATCTCAAGAACCCTTTACCCAGGGGCTAACATCTGACAAAGCTATAGTAAAGTACCACAACCAGGATATTAACATTGATATAGAACATTTCCATCTCCACAAGGATCCCCCATGTTATTCTCATAGCTACACTGACTTTGCATTTACTCCTATTCCATCCTTAACCACTGGCAATCACTAATCTGTTCTCCATTTCTATAATTTTTAAATGGAGTCATACAGTGTATAACCTTTTGGAATTGGCTCTTTTCACTTGGCATGATTTTCTGGAGATTTATTCAGGTTGTTGTGTGTATGAATAGTTCTTTTTATTGCTGAGTAGTATTCTGTGATGTGAATGTACTACAGTACTTTTAAGCATTCATCTGTTGAAGGACATCTGGGTTTCCAGTTTTGGGCTATTAAAAATGAAGCTGCTACCAACACTTATGTACTGGTTTTGTGTGAACCTAACTCTTCATTTCTCTGGAGTAAATACCCTGTAGTATAATTGCTGGGTTGTGTGGTAATGGCATGTTTATTTTTTTCAGAAATGGTTTTCCAGAGTGGCTGTACATTTTAAATTCTCACTAGCAATGTATAACTGATCTAGGCTCTCTGCATCCTTGCCAGCATTTGGAATCATCACTGTTTTGTTTTTTAATTTTAGCCATTCTGATAGGTATGCAGTGATATCTCATTGCAGTTGTAATTTGTATTTCCAAGATGGCTGATGTTGAATGTCTTTTCCACATGCTTATTTGCTATTTGAATGCTATCTTTGGGGAATTGTTTATGTCTTTTGCTGTTTTCCAGGCAAAAACTGTTGAGTTTTGAGAGTTTTTTATATGTTGTAAATATTAGTCCTTTGTTGATGTGTGGTTGGCAAATATTTTCTTCCAGAGTATAGCTCATCTTTTTATCCTCTCAACAGAGTCTGTCACAGAACAAACGTTTTAAATTTTGATGAAGACCAGTTTATTAATTTTTTCATGGATCATGTCTTTGGGTTATATCTAAGAATTCTTTGCATAGCCCTAGATCCGAAAGGTATTCTTAGTTTATTTCCCTAAAAGTTTTATAGTTTTAAATGTTCTACATTTAATTTTATTGATTTAGCACCATTTGTTGAAAAGACAATTTTTTCTCCATTATATTGCCTTTGCTCCTTTGTCAAATATCAGTTAACTATTTTTGTGTGGTTCTATTTCTGGGCTCTCTATTCTGTTTCATTGATCTATTTGTCTGTACTTTCACCAATACCACACTGTCCTAATTGCCATAGTTCTATAGTAAGTCATGAAATTGGTTAGTGTCAGCTCTCCAACTTTGTTCTTCTCTTTCAGTATTCTGTTGGCTATTCTGGGTCTTTTTCTTGTCCTAATTGCCATAGTTCTATAGTAAGTCATGAAATTGGTTAGCGTCAGCTCTCCAACTTTGTTCTTCTCTTTCAGTATTCTGTTGGCTATTCTGGGTCTTTTTCTTCTCTATGTAAACTTCAGGATGAGTTTATCAGTATCCACTCTATCATCTCTTCTTGATGGCACTTTTTTTGCTGTGTGACAATTCTTGATTTTGTGTCATGGCCAAGTGTTGAACTCAAATGAATTCCAATAGCTTGTTTTTAAATTGTCTTGGATTTTCTACATGGACAAATATATTATCTGTCAATAGTAACTGTTTTGTCTTTACCAATCCATATAATTCCTTTTGTGTGTGTGTGTGTGTGTGTGTGTGTGTGTGTGTGTGTGTGTGTGTGTGTGTTCACTACTGGGCCCTGCAATATAAGGTTGAATAATATCAATGATAGTTAGCATTCTTATTTTGTTTCTGACTTTAATTAAATATGTTTTCTGAGTCAGAATAGTAATATAAATGAAAATTGTTCTAGAGAAAAAGACATTTCTTT